>NW_006400140.1:903610-942694 GCF_000299155.1 Elephantulus edwardii | reverse complement strand
TTGACGTGTCCTGTAGAATTCTGTGTAGATTATGTTTTCCTTTCTGGATACCTGAAAGACGCCTCCTTTTGCTGTTATCCGAGGTGACCTTGCCCAGTGAGGCCTCCTGCCCTCCCTCTCTGGCCGGGTTTTGCTGGGTCTGACCTGGAAGACACCTCCTTTTGCTGTTGGTATTATAAACAGATGAAGGGAGAGAACAGTTTAAAAGGGATATATGATTGGGTGTTATGGTTATGATAAGAGTCCAGAATGAAGGTTGCATAGTGGAGTGTACTTGGGTCGGGGGAGGAGGGTAGGTGGGGAGATTGTATACCAGTGAAGGAATTTTTCTTTTACTATTCAAAGAGAAGAGTGAACTGGGGTGGGGGGGAGGAGTGGGCAGGGAGAAAAATGCAACAATGAACTAATGGAAATCCAAAATCTCTGTAAATGTTCATTAAAATTAATAACATGAAATGAAAAAAATTAAGAAGACAATTTGCTGGTACAGAATGAAATGTATAATTGCTGATGTCACATAGAATTTACCACAAATCTGAGAACCCCAGAAAAATGTTTATGTATGTTTTACTGTTTAAAGAAAGCCATTTAACTATGTGGATCATAGCACATTGTCAAGGGTCAAAATTCCAGAACACATATTTGTGGACATGCAGACCAAGAACCTAAAGGAAGAAATGAGTCAAAATTAAAAAAAAAAATATTCTCTCAGCGTGTTCTCTTTCAATCACATTTGTTCAGTCTGTATACTAGGCAATTAATTTGAGAAATTTGATTATATTAAGTACACGCTAATACACTTATAGAAATATACAGTAACAACTTGTAGTATATAGGTGACATAAGTTTGCTTGTTAAAAGTGGACTTTAAGCACTTGATGATAAAGTTCAGAGTACAGCTAACAGTACAGATTATACTTCAAAATAACGAAAATAAAATTCCTCATAACTGGAAGAAATGTTGAGATTTCCAAAAATTTAATTGCATTTTAATCAACAATGAAGATTCACGAAAAGAGAAGTCAAAAAATGAAAGATATTGTATCTTCCTGGGTAAATCTGCCACAAGTGACCTCTTTAAAATAATAAGTAAAATTATCACTTTGAAGACTAAGATAAGCTTGATTGAATCCATGGCTGTTTCAATTACTTCTCTTTTTAAAATTTTTTTCAAGTACTTCTTGTGAATTTGAAAGTTGAATAATTAAAAAAAAAAACCAAAAAACTAACCAAAACCAGAATATAGAAGAGGAATTAATAAACTTGAATTATTGAATTGGTGAAGAATATTGAAAATATTTTAAACTGCATGGAAACAAACAGATATATCTTGAATGAAGTACAGTCAGAATACTTCTTAGAGGGGAGGATCGTTAGATTTTGTCTCAGATATTTGTACATATAACCAGAATGACCCAGGTATTCAATGAGCATTTCATGCTTAGTAGAGAGTGATTAAATAGGGAACCTTCCACAAAATGGATTGACACATTGGCTGAGTTTTTTAGAGTGTATTTCAAGATCAGACAGTGTTTATTTTTCTGTTGTACATAGGGTCATTATGAATCAGAAATGACAGGAAGACATCTAACAACAATAGCATTGCTTAACATATTAACCTCTATGTGTTCCACTGTTGTTGTTGTTATTGTTATGTGCCATCGAGTCCTTTCCGACTCATAGCGACCCTATGCACAACAGCTCTAAACCCTGCTCTATCCTGTGCCAACCGCACCGCCTCTGACACACCCATCCCGATTACCCCAGTCACCGAATCAATCCATCTCATAGAGGGTCTTCCCCTCCTGCGCTGTCCCTCCACCCTCCCAAGCATGATGTCCCTCTCCAAGGACCCGTCCCTCCTGGCAACATGTCCAAAGTATGTCAGACGAAGCCCCAGAATCCTTGCCTCCAAGGAGCAGCTTGGTTTAATCCTCTCCAAGATGAATCTGTTTGTTTTCCTGGCAGTCCATGGTACATTCAGTACCCTTCTCCAGCACCACAGCTCAAAAGCATCCACTCTCCTTCTGTCCTCCCTAATCATTGTCCAACTCTCTGATGCATAACAAGCGATTGCAAATACCATGACCTGTATCAGGCACACCTTAGTCTCCAGAGAGACACTGTTGCCCCTGAGTACCTTTGAGAGGTCCCTAATAGCAGACATTCCCATCGCGATACGCTTTTTGATTTCCTGACTGCTGGTACCAAGAGTTTTGACTGTGGAGCCGAGCAAAGTGAAGCTGTGAACACTCTCAATCTCTTCGTCATCCATCCTGACGCTGCCAGTTGGTCCAGTGGTGAGAATCTTTGTCTTCTTGACATTGAGCCTCAGTTCATACTGAAGGATGCAGTCCTTGACCCTTCGCAGCAAGTGCATGAGGTCCTCCTCAGTTTCAGCAAGCAAGGTTGTGTCATCTGCATAACGGAGATTGTTAATAGATCTTCCACCAATCCTGATGCCACAATTCTCCTCATAGAGCCCAGTCTCTCAGATAATCTGCTCTGCATACATGTTGAAAAGGGATGGAGACAGGATGCATCCTTGGCGTACACCCTTCCCTATTTTGAACCATACAGTGTTACCCTGCTCTGTTCTGACTACTGCCTCTTGGTCCAAGTATAGGTTTCGTATTAGCACAATTAAATGTTCTGGGATTCCCATTCTTCTCAGAGTCAGCCACAGTTTGTTATGATCCACACAGTCAAATGCCTTTGCATAATCAATGAAACACAGACAGACATTCTTCTGGTATTCTCTGCTTTCAGCCAAGATCCATCTAACATCAGCAACGATATCCCTAGTACCACGACCCCTTCTAAACCCAGCCTGGACTTCGGGCAGTTCTCTGCTGATGTGCTGTTCTAATCGTTTTTGCATGATCTTCAGCAGAATCTTGCTTGCATGTGAAATCAATGACACTGTTCTGTAGTTTCCACACTCAGTTGGGTCACCTTTCTTTGGAATGGGAACAAAGATAGATCTCTTCCAGTCAGTTGGCCAAGTGGTTGTTCTCCAGATTTCTTGGCACAACTTGGTGAGCACATCCAGGGCAACATCTGTTATCTGAAATACTTCAATTGGTATACCATCTATTCCTGGGGCTTTATTTTTTGCTATTTCCTTCAAAGCAGCTTGAACTTCTTCCTTCATCACCATAGGCTCTTGCTCATATGTTATTTCTTTAAATTCCTTTGTATCTGCCAATTCCTTTCTATATAATGACTCAGTATATTCCTTCCATCTTCTTTTAATACTTCCTGGATCATTTAATATTCTGCCCGAAGCATCCTTGATTACAGCAACTCTAGGTTTTAATCTGTTCTTCAGTTCCTTGAGCTTAAGAAATGCTGAGCGAGTTTGGCCCTTTTGATTTTCTGACTCTAGTTCCTCGCACATTTCATTGTAGTATTTTGCTTTGGTATATTCGAACTGTGTACCTCTAGGATTGCAGTGCAGCTTCTTGCCACTAGGCCACCAGAGCTCCCTCTGTGTTCCATTACATTTTTTTTTATTTTCCTTGATTCGTAATTCTTATAGTCTATGTTCCATTTACTAATGTATGCTAAAGCTATTTTTCCATAATTTTGAATCATATTATGAATCAAAATATTAAAGCCCCTCCATGAACTGATCTCAATCTAAATTATTTGGGTTATGAAAAAAATAAAAAAAAGAAAATTAAGAATTGATATCAGGTGAGTCTCTGAAACTTGCTTATAAGAGCAAAGTGTCTAAGGTGGAAGGAAGTAGTGATGAAGGATTTCAATGAAGATTTCAAGGGTTGATCAGAATGGACATAAAGTTTTATAATCAAGGATGCAAAGACAGGCAGCTGGATAATGAAGAGGAAAAAGTTAATGAACATTTCCCATGGGGGGAAACACTGAAAAAAACCTCAAAGAAAAATTTAAGTCCAGCATTCCAAAAGTGAAGGATTCCACAGGCAAGAAGAGGACTCTGCTGAACTAGAGATAAGGAGTTGCACTGCCACCCTGAAGGCATATGGTTCTAATACACCACTTTCTCCATGGAAGAAAGATTGGCTATCCCCTTTCCTGTGAATGACAACCTCTGAAACCTAGCTAGAGCTTCAGATAAGAGTAATTTCTGGCTAGATGGTACATAAGAACATTGAATAATTTAGAAATATCAAAAGAAGATGGATGGGACATAGAGCATCTGTGTACATGAAAAAATTGGTCTATTTTCAATCATTTCAGACATGAAAGAAGAAGTTCAAAGTGCCATTATCAGGAGGAACCAATTCTTAGAGAAAGACATTATTTTTGGTAAAAATACAGTCAGCAAAAAAATAAAAAATTTCTGTAAGAGAGTAACGCAATGGCTGCAAAAACGATGAATCACAGCACATAATCATAATGGCTGTAGCATGGAGTCATAACTACAATTTTGAAAATGGTACAGGTTGGACAAAATTTTGCTGTATTTCTTGCGATTATTTGAGTCAGAATTGTTTTGGGAGCACATGACAAGTAATTACAAGTTTCTATCTAAGCCCTATCAAAGATATTATCCATGAAGAAACAATAAATCTAAGCTCTATTGAGAACACTCTGCACTTTAAATAAACAGCAATTATATTATTTGTTTTTCTTTCATACATTTTCAAATTATTGTCTCATATTGAACTGATTAAAATAAATCACAAACAATTAAGAGTTGAGCACAAAATCTCTTCTTCATGGCATTGTATTGCTTTTGAAAGACCCTTGTTTGCACCCTCCTTCATGACATTGTTTCACTTACATACCATCCAGGTCTGACATCTTTCCTGATTATAAATCTTTCCAAGTCTGTTTCAGCGTTTAATATTATATGCACAGGTAGACAAAATTGGGAGAGTTAGAAAGTTTAACTCTCACAAAACGAATGTGCTCAGTGGCAGGTTTTATTTTAATTACCAGATCATCAATATTAAAGAGACAGCAGACTGTTTTTATGATTCTAAAGCCAAGTTAGGTTAGCAATTAGTTTTATTGAACCATTGAATGATGATACTACCAGTAACAGAGGATATAGGATTCTGAGCTGCAATAAAATTTGATTAAAAAGTACAAATAAAGCAGTATGTAAGGCTGCATGGACATGTTTTGAGTCCTAAGAGGAGTGGTAGTTAATATTTTAATATTATCATTAACATCTCTCATATATGATTGAAGTAATAAATTATGCCTGATAGATTCAGTATACTTACTGGAAAGTGAAGGCTGTCCAGAAGCCATTATGCTATGCTGTCTCTAAAATTAAATAACTAGTAATTTTAGCAGAAGGGCTAAGTATAAGGACACATAATTTGATCTGGAAGCTGTTTCTGTAGGTAAATATTAATTTTTGTTGAAGCAAAAAGTCAAATTGGATGCTGCCATTGAAACAAGAGATATAAAAGATTTGGGGTGTGTTGTTTTTTGTTTTTGTTTTGTTTTATTTTGTTTTCCAAACTTTGTTCCTAGGACAAAAAGTAAAGCTATATAGAAATAATGAAAAATTAGTTGAGTGATTCTGAAAACCCACTCCCATACTGAAGTTACTTGGGGATGGGAAATTGAAAATAAAATCCCTCTGAAGACAGCTAGGGAGTGTTCTTAATTTCTACTCCACAGGCAAGAACACATTTTCATAGGATCACTCAGAGAGGTTAAGATGAAGTCCTTGAGATATGGTAGCTAGAAAAGATTGGACTTATTTAAAGAAAAAAACACACACTTCATTGTCATGAAACAGCAACTGAATCAGCTGGTCCTCCAGTTGTTTCTCAGAGTTTGTAAATCACACAGGGGTAATTTCCTATCTTTATCTCGCTGAGCTGCTGGTGAATTCAAACTGCAAGAGAGATGTTGCCTTTGGTTTAGCAGTACAGTTCCCTTCATCTCAAGGTATTTTGCATCTGCAGAGTATTTTGAAGTCAGCAGTCATTATACACTGGTCTGGTTGTCAGTGCAGGGGCCAGGATATTTCTGTTCTTTGTCGCAGATGTGCTGGTTCACCCTAGTTAGCTTGGTGGCATATACCTCTCTAGTTTTGTAGAATTCCTTCTTCAACTGAGCAAGTTCATGTGCAGCTCCCTAATAAAGTATATCTGATTTTCATACAGGTGAATATCAAGATTGGGCGTAAGGAGACTAGGATAAGGCTAATAGTTTGTCAACAAATTCCTCACAAGTGGTGATTTGCTTCTGCTTTCATCCATGTTCACCTTTCTGTATTGATTATCAATTTAACTAATAATCAATAGACATTATAACCTCATCAACAGAGCACCTTTAGTGGCTCATCTATGATCAGAGAACCATATAATTTATTAAAAGATTATAATACTGTCATTGCCAAATGTTTTTCCCCGTCTGTAAACATTATTTTTTCACCCTGTTGGGAAAAGTTTGTGATGTGCAAAGGGACTTGATTTTTATAAGATCCCATCCACTGATTTTATCCACTCCTAGTCATGCACTTCTGGCTATATTGGAAACACTATTATAGCTAACATTAGACAGATCTTGGCAGAAAGCAGAGAATGCCAGAAGAATGTATATCTGTGCTTCATTGACTATTCAAAGGGTTTTGACTGTGGATCACAAAAAGCTAAGGCTGACTCTGAGAAGAATGGGAATCCCAGAACATTTGATTGTGCTAATGTGAAACCTATACTTGGATCAAGAGGCAGTTGTCAGAACAGAGCAAGGAGACACTACATGGTTCAAAATCAAGAAGAGGGTCCATCAGGGATGTATTTTGTCTCCATACCTTTTCAATCTGTATGCAGAACAGATCATCCGAGACGCTGGATGTATGAGGAGGAATGTGACATCAGAATTGGTCGAAGAGTCATCAACAACACGCGTTATGCAGATGACAGTACTCTGCTTGCTGAAACAGAGGAGGACCTGAAGTGCTTGCTGCAGAAGGTCAAGGACTGTAGTCTTCAATATAGATTGAAGCTCAACATCAAGAAAACAATGATTCTCACCACTGGGCCAATTGACAGCATCAGTATGGATGGTGAAGAGATTGAGATAGTGAACAGTTTTAGTTAACGTGGTTCCACAGTCACACTCTTCGTACTAGCATCCAGGAAATCAGGAGACTAATTGCATTGGGAAAGTCAGCTGTGAGGGACCTCTCAAGAGTACTGAAGAGCAACAACATCAGGTTGGAGACTAAGGTGCACTTTATTCAGACTATAATCTTCGCAATTACATGCTATGCATTGGAGAGTTGGGCAGTGAATAGGGATGATAGAAAGAGAATTGATGCCTTTGAGCTTTGGTGCTGGGGAAGAGTGTTGAATATACCATGGACTGCAGGGAGAACAAACAGGTTTGTCTTGGGGAGGGTGATGCCAGAATGCTCCTTGGAGTCAAGGATTCTGAAGCTTCATCTGACATTCTTTGGGCATATTGCAAGGAGGGACATCATGTTTGGGAGAGTGGAGGGACAGCTCAGGAGAGGAAGACCCTTGATGAGATGGATTGATTCTGTGAGTGGAGTGGTGGGAATGAGTGTGTTTGAGACGGCGAGCTTGGCACAGAATAGAACGACATTTAGGGCAAGCGACTCAATGGCACATAACAAAACAACATTTATTCCATAGTCTATGGCTTCTAAATTTAGTCCCCTTTTGTCTCTTAGGATTCTTATAGTTTGGAACTTTACCCTAAGGTTTCTGAGTTGATTTTTGTGTATGACGTGAGATATGAATCTTTTCTCAGTTTCCGTGATGTCCAGATTAACCAGTACCATTTATTGAAGAGGTTGTCATGTCCCATTTAATAGGCTTATACTCCTTATTAAATATCTATTAACCATATATAGATGGCTTAATTTCTAGATTTGCAATTCTGTTTCATTGTAATGTGTCTTCCATTGTACCAAAACCATGCTGTTTTGGTGACTGTATCTATTGAATAAGTTTTGAGATAAGATAATGCCATGCCTTCTACTTTGTTATTTTATTTTTTGGAAAAACTTTGCTTATTTCAGTCTCTTTCCATTCCAAATGAATTTTCCAGTTGCCTTTTCTATCACTTAGAAAAGGAATTTGATACCTGCATTGCGATTACATTAAATATGTAGATTTCTTTTGGTACGGTTGTCATTTTCAGTATATTGAAGCTTCCTATCAATTAACAGTTTGTTCAACAGTCAGTGCCTTGCCTACTGTATACTGCTGATTTTGAACTTCTCCAATGATTCCTTCCACAAATACAATCTATCTGATTCATGTGCATGTCATCAGGTGAAATCCTAGGCTAGATGCTGTTTGCAGAACAGACCATGAGCTACTCATATGCAAGTTAAAATTAAAGCTAAATATGATAAAATTATATCCTCAGGAATCAAAGTTTTATCTTGAGTCTATCCCTTTTAAATTTAGAAACAAACTTAGGAACAGGTTTGAGGCCTTGAGCACTAATAAACAAAGACCAGATGAACTGTGGAGAGATATCAAGAATATCATCCATGAAGAATGCAAAAGGTCATTACAAATATGGAGGAAGAAGAAAATACTGAAAGAGATTCTGAATATTAAACTAGAACATTGAAAAGCCAAAGCAAAGGGAAGAAATAAAGAAGTTAATGAGAAGAATAGAAGATTCCCAAGGGCAGTTCAGAAGATAAAGTATTATAATGAAATGTGCAAGGAGCTGGAGTTTAAAAATCAAAAGGGCTGAACTCACTTGTCATTTCTTAAGCTGAAGGAATTAACGTATAAATTCAAGTTGCAAGTTTCAATGATTAAGGATGCTATGAGTCGCCTGTGACTTGATGGCACTTAAGAACAACACAACAACATGGGCAGAATACTGAATGATTCAGTAATCATTAAAAGAAGACAGAAGGCATATGCAAAGTCGGTATCAAAAAGAAATGGCTGACACAGAAAAATCTCAAGAAGTATAATATAATCAAGAGGCAAAGCTGTTGAAGGAGGAAGTTCAAGTTGCTCTGAAGAACTTAGTAAAAAAAAATAAGGTCCCAGCAATTGAAGGGATACCAATTGACATATTTCAACAAACAGATTCTGCCCAGGACATGTTCACCAGGTTGTGCCAAGAAATCTGGAGTACAATCTGGCCAACTGGCTGGAAGGGATCGATAAGGATTCCCATTCCAAAAAGAAGGTGATCTGGCAGAGTGAGTAAATTATTTAACAATATAACTAATATGACAAGTAAGCAAAATTCCACTGAAGATTATCCAGCAATTACTGGAACAGTATATTGACTGAGAACTACCAGATACACAAACTGCATTTAGAAGGTGTTGTGGTACTAGAAGCATCAACACCAATATCAGATGGATGTTGGCAGCAAGAAAAGAGTAACAAAGGAATATCTATTTGTGTTTCATTGAATATGTAAAGGTATTTGTGTGTATCACAACACATTGTGGCTAACCTTGAGAAGAATAGGGATCCCAGAACACATGACTGTACTTATGCAAAACCTATACTTGGAATAGGAAGTAGTAGTCAGAACAGAGCAGGGAAATACTGTATGGTTCAGGATCAGGAAATGTGTGTGTCTGGGATGTATCCCCTCTCCACATCTTTTCAATCTATATCCAGATCAAATCAGTTGGGAGGCTGAAGGAAAGACTCATCAACAACATGCATTATGCAGATGATACAACCTTGCTTTGTGAAATTGAGAAAAACCTAAAGTGCTTGCTGCAGAAAGTCAAGGACTGCAGAAGGTCAAGTACTGTAGTCTTCAATATGAAATGAAGCTCAACATTAAGAAGACAAAGATTCTCACCACTGGGCCAATTGGCACCACCATGTTAGATGGAAAGGAGATTGAGGTTGTTAACAATTATGGCTTGCTTGGCTCCACAATCAATACTCTTGGTACCAGCAGTCAGAAAATCAAAAGACGAATTGCACTGGGGAAATCTGCTGTCGGAGACTTCACCAGAGTACTGAGAAGGAACAATGCCATTCTATAAACTAAGATACAAATGATCTAGGCCATGGTATTCACAATCTGATGCTACACATCAGAAAGCTGCACAGTGAATAAGGATGACAGAAGAACAATTGATACCTTTGAGTAGTGGTGCTGGAGAAGAGTCTTGAACATACCATGGACTGTCAAGAAAACAAGTATGCCTGTCTTGGAGAGGGTGAACTAAAGCTTCTTCTTGGAGGAAAAACTGTTAAAGATTCATCTCATATATTTTGGGCATGTGTTGTCCAGAAGGGATCAGTTCTTGGACATCACACAGGTAAGTGTCTAAGAAGAGCAGAGGAGAGGAAGACCATGGATGAGATGGATTGATACAATAACTGAATTAATGAGAGTAGGTGTGTTGGAGACAGTGAGGCTTGTTCAGGTCAGGGCAGGCTTCACAGCTGTTGTATATAGAGTCTCCATGAGTGAAGATAGTTTGATAGCACATAACAACATCATCACAAATGAAACATAATGCATATGAATAGTAAAATTATTTTTTTAAAAAAAGAATGTTGTGCATTACCTGTCTCAAAACAGACCCTAAAAAATGAAGGACAAGTGAGATCAAGGAGACTCTCAAGAGAAACTATAAACACATCCTACCCTTAAGGAAAGGACTTGGAACTTAGTGGTACGGAATTATGCTGCCAAAGCAAAGGTACAAGGATGACATCCACCAGCTACTCTATGAATGAAAGATGGGTAATCTTCTCCCATGTGACTCTCTGACCAGCAGATAAATGCTGGGAAATTAGAATTAACTACTCAAGATTTTCCTTAGTTAGGAATTAAGGGAAGAGGAGCTCATGACTGAGTGTCCTCATGATCTGTAGTCCTCATGGCTTTCATTTAGAAGTGTTTCAATCCACAGCAGTAAAATATGTTAAGTGGACTCCAAGATATTTTTTTACAGTATCTTTTCTTACTTGTGGATCTTTACTGCTTCCATAACTACATTTTTCTAAATTTTATTTTATTAATTTTAATGAACATTTACAGAGATTTTAGTTTTACATTCATTCATTGTTGCACTTTTTTCTTTACCTCCCTCCCCCCAGTTCGCTCCTCTCTTTGAAAAGTAAAAGATAAACATCTTCATTAGTATATAACACCACCCCCCAGCCCCCAACCCTGCCCCTCCCCACCCCAAATGCACTCCACTATGCAACCTTATTTCTGAATTCCTGTGATAATTATAACATGCTATCACATATCTCTTTTAAACTGTTCTCTCCCTCATCTGTTTCAATTCAGTATGCATAATCTACCCACTTTTTTCCAGACTTACCACAACCCTGTTGTCAGTCACTTTCTACAACAGTGGCACCATGCAGAATATTTCCTTTAGTGAATGGGATATTTTACTCTGCATAATGTCCTCCAGGGTCACCCATTTTGAATAATATTGCATGAGTTCCTTGTTTTTCAATGCAGTGTAGTATTCCATTGTGTGAATTATACCACAGCTTCTCTATCCATTCATTTGTTGATGGGCACTTAGATTGTTTCCAACTCCTTGCTATTGTGAACAAAGCCTCAATGAACATGGTTGTACATATATCTGCATGGATATCAGTTCTGGTCTCTTTAGGGTATATTCCCAGTAGTGGAATTGCTGGGTCAAATGGTATCTCTATTTCCAACTTTTTGAGAAAGTGCCACATAACTACATTTTTGTCACAAGGCAGCTTCAGCTCAAGAATTAGTCTTGAACATCCCATTGTTATTTTGTCTTAACCCAGGTTTCTGCTTTGGTCAGCTTAACACCTACAATTACTGTCTCTGAAAACCTCCTGGAGAATCACCTATGGATAGATTCCAAATTGATGGTATATGACTAAAATCACCACCACCAGGAAAGAGTCAGTTTTACACTTCAGACCAGTATAGAAAGCAGCAGCATAGTCATATGCTAACATACTTTTCTGACTGCAGGTATGTAGGTTTTTCCTCTTCAACAGTGCCAATCTGGAAAAAGTTTATTACCTAGAATTGGAAACTTTGTCTTTTTAAATATAGCAGACTCTTTATATTCAGTGCCTGGAAATAAGACTGTTCTGTGAATTATATCAATGGAACTTGTATTTGCAAAGAGTGAATGGAAAACCATGGCTGCCTAGGTTTATATTCAACTTTTAAGAAAAATAAGCACCAAATCAAGGCCATAGAGTGTGGCCTACTGACTCAGAGGTAGCTGCCTCTCTAGTGGTTCACATCTAACAAGTACTCCACTGAACAAGATGGGCAGTCCTTGTGTTTGATTTCAATCCTCTAAAAACTTGCTACAAGGCCACCTCAATGTCTGTTCTGACTCATAGGCAATAACTTTGACTTGAACTTTTTTGAATAATAATGTTAAATATTGTTGTTTTTATGTATCATCGAGTCACAAGGGACTCATAGCTACTCTATGTACATCAGCTCTGAATTCTGCTCTATCTTGAGCCAATCTCATTATTTCTGACACATCTATCCCCATTGCCCCAGTCACTGAGTTAATTCGTCTCATCGAGAGTCTTGCTCTCTTGTGCTGTCTCTACACTTTCCCAAGCATGATGTCCCTCTCCAAGGACTGCAACATGTCCAAAGTATGTCAGATGAAGCTTTAAAATCCTTGCCTCCAAGAAACAGCCTGGCTTCACTCTCTCTAAGATGAACCTGTTTTTTGTTCTTGTGGTCCATGAATATTGAATATTCTCCATCACAACTCAAAGGATCAATTCTTTCTCTATCATCCTTAGACATTGTCCATCTTTCTGATGCATAGGAAGTAATTGTGAAGATGATAGCCTGGATCAAGTACCAAGTATTAAATATATTGATAACAACTTTTTCCTTCCCATTTATTTTGAGTATGTTTATTATATTCATTTCATAACTGTTATTTTTAGTTAACATGTTTTTTTAAATTTTCTTATATTTTTGTTCAATCTTTTTGTCTTTTTGTAGTGTTCTTGATTGTTATAAGTTTTGCCTTGTATCATTAAGATATGATAAATATGTCTGCGATTAAATTTCTGAATTTATAATCTGTTTCCTTTCTATTCAGAGAGGGAAAAAGAAGGAGAAATTGTGGGATTAAAAAGAAATTACTAGAAAAAAAGGTTGATATTGTTCTCCCTGCTGTTCTGAGAATAATTAGAATGAAGTAGCAATAACCACAATTCTTTATGGGAAGTACTAGGGATATTGTAGCTATTGTTAGATTGATCTTAGCTGAAAGCAGGGAGTACCAGAGAAATGTCTGTCTGTGTTTCATTGATTATGCAAAGGCATTTGACTGTGTGGATCATAACAAACTGTGGCTGACTCGGAGAAGAATGGGAATCCCAGAACACTTGATTGTACTAATATGAAACCTGTACTTGGACCAAGACACAGTCATCAGAACAGAGAAAGGAAACACTATATAGTTCAAAATTGAGAAGGGCATATGCCAGGGATGTGTCCTGTCTCCATACCTTTTTTACCTGTATGCAGAACAGATTATCCAGGAGGCTGGGCTCTCTGAGGAGAAAAGTGGTGTCAGAATTGGTGGAAGATCTGTCAACAATCTGTGTTGTGCAGATGACACAACCCTGCTTGCTGAAACTGAGGAGGACCTGAAGCACTTGGTGCAGAGAGTCAAGGACTGCAGCCTTCCATATGGATTGAGGCTCAATATCAAGAAGACAAAGATTCTCACCACTGGACCAATTGGCAACATAAGCGTGGATGGTGACGAGATTGAGATTGTTCACAGCTTTAGTTTGCTTGGCTCCATAGTCAACATTCTTGGCACCAGCAGCCAGGAAATTCAAAGACATATTACAGCAGAAAATTCTGCTGTTATGGACCTCTCCAAAGTGCTGAAGAGCAATGGTGTCTGTCTAGAAACTAAGGTATGTCTGATACAGACCATGGTCTTTGCAATCACTTGTTATGCATCAGAGAGTTGAGCAATGACCAAGGAGGTTAGAAGGAGAATTGATGCCTTTGAACTGTGGTGCTGGAGAAGAGTATTGAGGATACCATGCTAAGAAAACAAACAGATTCATCCTGGAGAGGGTTAAACCATGCTGCTCCTTGGAGGCAAGGATTCTGAGGTTTCATCTGACATACTTTGGTCATGTAAGAAGGGACAGATTCTTCGAGAGGGACATCATACTTGGGAGGGTGGAGGGCAGGCGCAGGAGAGGAAGGCCCTCTATGAGGTGGATTGATTCAGTGACTGGGGTAATCAGGATGAGTGTGTCACAGACAGTGAGATTGGCACAGGACAGAGCAGAGTTTAGGGCTGTTGTACATAGGGTCGCTGTTATTTGTGAGCGACTCAACGGCACATAGCAACACCAATTAGTTTATAAAGTCTTCTTTAAGAAAGAATGTTGGCCTGAATTTCAGCTACAATAGACCCCTTTGAAAATACTATGGTCAAGCATGTCTTTGTTTTAAAAGTGCAAACTTTGCACTTTAACACATTAAAGACATCTTTTTGCTTCAGATTTGGTCAGTGGGTTCTCTTGACTGCTTCTTTCATGTTCATTGAGACAAGAAATTTCTAGTGAAGAGTGACTATGAAATAGGCTAAGAAAATACTTAAGACAAAGTGTTGTATTTTTTAAAAATCAACTGGTGTGATTCAAAGAATTGCTTAAAATATAACTAAAAAAGAATCACAACAAATCTTTAACATGATAATAGCACCAGATGTTAGCAAAATAGTACTATTATTGGCCTGTTGTCTGTGACAATGAAGTCTCATGTGATTGTACAGACAATTTTAGCAACCAATTCTGGGTGGTTAACTTATATTTTTCCTTTGATAAAATTAATGCATAATAAAATTCTAATTCTAGAAATAGACACACAATGGTAATGACTGAAAGTGAGAAATCCCTTTCAGGGAGTTTTGTTCCTTTTCTGCTCTACTGCCACTGCCCACTCTGAATGCTTTAATCCTTTTCTCCCAGGCAGTAATAACAGAAGATAAATACCATAAGAACCAGGCTTCACTGGAAACTTTAGTGAGAACCAATTTGAAAAATAACCAGCACAACCAATTTGCCCAACTCACTAATGAATGCTTTCTGTTGTGGACCATTGAGTATGTGAAAATAAATGATAGAGAAAAATCTATTGAGTAAAGAGAGAAGTATTAGTGTAAAAAATAGGTACAGAAAAATTAAATTGAAGACAAAAGAAAAAAACCAAAGATTTAGAGACAAGATATAGGAGGTGGGGAAAACCAAAGGAAAAATAAAATCTGGATTTCTTAACACAAAATTAATTGGTTTTCATATTTTACTGAAGCTAACTCAAAAATTCTCAAACTTTTTGTGAAGACAGTAAATTCTATACTCAACTCTGATATGTGAATGCTGTTATTTTCTGAGAATGATTGAGTTGTTATAATGAAAATATGACCAGGAATAATGTGATAATTATTTAGACAATAGGTCTTAATCTACGTTGGAAATCAATCTGGAGATGAATTTGGGGACTATTTGTTCCATAAAGATATAGCAGTGTGATTCTGGTCTGAAAAACAATGTATTCAAATTTTGTAAATAAGCTAGTATAATAAAAAAAAAAGAAGAAAGTCATGGATACTTACTGAATTAAGTAAAGAGAAGTGGGAAATATTACCTTTAAATATTTCCCCAGATACATATTATACATACTATAACCTCAGGTTCCAAGAAGTACAAAACTTTGCAGGACAGGAATTTTAAAGTTCCACATTTTATTTTCTCAATTATATTCTACTTCATAGGGTGAGACAACCCTGGAACTAATGAGACGTTTGTACCCAGAACCAATATGAAAGCTGTCAGATCATGATACTAGTCCTAGTGTGCCCAAATCACTTGCTTTTTCTCCCCAGATCTGTATGTGTTTTCCGTATGATGGACCACATCACTGTTGTGTATATCCACTGGTCTATTCTTTCTTCCTTCAATATTCTTTTCCCTTTCTTTGGCCTCTTTATGTTATAGCACACATATCAGAGTCTTTTCTAAAATCCTTTTTTTGAATTTTAGTTCTTCCTTGCTTTCTTCGTAAATGATGCTCTTGATATCATCCCACAACGTGTCTGATCTTTGGTCATTAATGTTCACTGCATCAAATCCATTATTGATATGACTTTTAAATTCAGTTGGGATAGACTATCATGTCTTTATTCGTAGACACTTATTTTAATTTTTCCAGTTTCTATATGAATTTTCATATAAATAATTGATGATTTGTTTCATAGTGACTGTCTGGCTTTGTTTTCACCGTTGACATTGAGCTTCTCCACCAACTCTTGCCATGGATGTAGTCAATTTGAGTATTGTGTAATCCATCAGGAAAGGTCCATGTGTATTGTCACTATTTGAGTTTTGTAATACAATATTTGCAATGAATAAATCCTTGATTGCAAAAAATAATATCAGATAATAGAAGATGGAAGGAAAACAAATGCAAAAGAAAATGGAGGAAATGCATGAAGTCTCTGAATCAAGAAGAATTGGTTGGCAATGAACCATTTTAAAAGTAGCTTATGATCAAGAAATAACAGTACTAAAGAAGAATTCCAATCTGCAGTAATAAAAAAATTAAGGCCTTAAGAATTAATAGAATACTAACTGAAATATTTCAAAAGACAGTTGACTTTGCACATGCTGGCCAGTCTGTGGGATATATTTGCAAGATTGCTTCCTGGTTATATTTTTTTCTCCTTCTAAGAAAACAAGTATATTATACAATGTCATTTACATCACAAGAAAATAAAATCTTGCTGAAGTTTATTAAATAATGACTAGAGCTGAACATTGTCTAGAAATGTCCAGAAATTCAAGGTGGATTCAGAAGAGGTCATAGAAGGAGGGATATTATTATTGAAGTCTGACAGAGATTGAAAGTGAAAAGCAGAGAATATTAGAAAGTTCTATAGTTATGTTTTCTTAATCATGTTGCTGTTGTTCTTAGGTGCTGTCAACTCATGTATGTCTCACAGTAACTCTGTAAACCACAGACCTGAACCCTGTTCTATTCTGTGCCATTCTAATCACCTCTGACACAGTTGGGCTCATTGCTGCAGTTACTATGTCAATCCACATGGTGGAAGATCTTTCTCTCTGTCAGTCCTTTTATTGTTCTAAGTACGATATTCCTTTCCAAGGAATAGTCTCTCCTGGCAACATGCTCAAGCTGTAACAGATAAAGTTTGTCATCCTAGCCTCCAAGGAGCACTCTGGTTGCATTTTCTCTAGGACAAGTCTGTTCTTTTGGCAGTTCTCGAGTACTCCGTTCTATTCTCCAACATCATGACTCAAAGGTATCAATTCATTTCTGTCACCCAGGACAAATAAAATAGAATATTCAGCCAACAACTTTTTTACACAACTTTTGTTATGAATGAAAATGAGGACAGGCAAAAAATTAACAATTCAAAGTCAAAAGCATTTGAAGCATCATTTTGCAAAAAGATTATAAACATAAATAATATATAATGAATAAAAATTTTCTTCACATCTATTCTTTTCTGATTAACTATTCAAATGGGATAGTATATATTAATGTAGACAGAAAAATTAAGCATTCTTAAATATAATGCTATATTAAGGATTTAATTAATATTTTTATTATATAAGTAGAAATGAAGAATTAAATTTCAGCCTGGTCATGGTTCTATGATAGTATTTATTGATATTCTCATTTTAATAAGATGATGAATAAAATTATGTATTTAATAGTTTAATGAAATGATGTATGATTAGAACAAAGAAATTTTATAGATAAAGCTATTTATGTAGCAAGAAAGCTTTGACTCTTGTTCCTTAAGGCTATGGTTACACATGGAAAAATAATGTACAAATAATGGAAAAAGTGACCTTTGTAAGGAATTTAAAAGAAATAATTTTTAACTATTTCCCTCTGGCTATTAAATTGAGTTAAAATTTTTCAGTTTTACATACTTGAGCACTCTTCTTTCTTCTAATAAGAAAGAAATGTAGTTCTTTAAAATCTAAAAGGTGACACGGAGAAAGTGTGCTCTAGTACTTCTCAAGATCAAGATCCATCTAACATTAGCTATTACACCCCTAGTACCACGACCACTTCTAAACACAGTCTGGACTTCCGGCAGTTCTCTGCTGATGTGCTATTTCAATAGTTTTTGGATAATCTTCACCAGAATCTTGCTTGCATATGGAATCAACAATATTGTTCTATAGTTTCCACACTTTGTTGTGTCACCTTTCTTTGGAATGGGAACAAATATAGATCTCTTCCAGTCAGTTGGCAAAGTGTTTGTTCTCTAGATTTCTTGGCACAACTTGGTGAGCACATTCAGGGCAGCATCTGTTGGCTGAAATATGTTAATTGGTATACCATCTATTCCTGGGGCCTTATTGTTTGCTATTTCCTTTAAAGCAGCTTGAACTTCTTCCTTCATCACCATAGGCTCTTGCTCATATGTTGTTTCATGGAATTTTTCTGTGTCTACCAATTCCTTTCTACACAATGACTCAGTATATTCTTTTCATCTTCTTTTATACTTCCTGGATCATCTGATATTCTGGCTAATGCATCCTTGATTATAGCAACTTGAGGTTTGAATTTTTTCTTCAGTTCCTTGAGCTTAAGAAATGCTAAGTGAGTTAGGCCCTTTTGATTTTCTGACTCCAGCTTCTTGCATATTTCATTGTAATATTTTACTTTGTAATCCCGCATAGCCTTGTGAAATCTTCTGTTCAGCTCTTAAGTATCTTGAATTCTTCCTTGTATTAGATGGATCTTGGCTGAAAGCAGGGAGTACCAGCGAATGTCTATCTGTGCTTCATTGATTATGCAAAGCGTTGGACTGTGTGGACCATGACAAACTGTGGGTGACTCTGAGAAGAATAGGAATCCCAGAACACTTGATCGTACTAATGCAAAACCTATATTTGAAGCAAGAGGCAGTCGTCAGAACAGAGCAAGGAAACACTGCATGGTTCAAAATTGGGAAGGGATAATGAGAGTGATGTGTCCTCTCTCCATACATTTTCAACCTGTATGCAGAACAGATCATCTGGGAGGCTGGGCTCTATGAGGAGAAATGTGGGGTCAGGATTGGGGGAAGATCTATCAACAATCTGTGTTATGCCGATTACACAACCCTGCTTGCTGAAACTGAAGAGGACCTGAAGCACTTGCTGCAGAGGGTCAAGGACTACAGCCTTCAATATGGATTGAGACTCAATGTCAAGAGAACAAAGGTTCTCATCACTGGACCACTTGGCAGCATCAGGATGCATGCTGATGAGATTGAGATTGTTCACAGTTTTAGTCTACTTGTCTCCACAATCAATACTCTTGGCAACAATAGCCAGACAACTAAAATACATATTGTGATGGGAAAGTGTGCTGTTAGGGACCTCTCTAAAGTACTGAAGAGCCACAGTGTCTCTCTGGACACTTAAGGTCCATCTTATACAGGTAATGGTCTTTGCAATCACTTGTTATGTGTCAGAGAGTTGGACAATGACTAGGGAGGATAGAAGGAGAATTGATGTCTTTGAGCTTTGGTGTTGGAGGAGAGTATTGAGGGGACTGCTAAGAAAACTAACAGATTATTCCTGGAAAGGGTTAAACAGGGCTGCTCCTTGGAGGCAAGGATTCTGAGGATTCGTCTGACATATTTGGTCATATTGTGAGGAGAGACCAGTCCTTGGAGAAGGACATCATGTTTGGGAGGGTGGAGGGTAGGTGCAGGAGGGGAAGGCCCTCTAGGAGGCGGATTGATTAGGTGACTGGGTTAATGGGAAGAGTGTGTCGGAGGCAATGAGATCAGCATAGGACATAACAGAGTTTAGGGCTGTTGTTCATAGGGTTGCTATGAGTTGCAAGCAACTCAATAGCACATAACAACAACAACAATACTTCTCAGGCACATCACAACAACAACAACAACAACAAAAGTACTTCTCAAAGGAGCTTTGGTGGGTTTGTTCATAAAATCTTGAACTAAAGGCAGTGTTTCTCTAGTAGTTCAAATTCACCAGTCACTTCCCAAGAGAAATATGGATGATACTCTTCCATGTGATTTAAGGTTTTGAATACCCAGTAGCACATCACTCAGAGTTTGAAAAACAATGTAACTAGATAATAATAGAATGAGAGAGAATGCTTCTCAAGCATAATTTTCTTAGGGTATTGGAGTTATTGATAAACTGAAACAATTAAATGTGTTTAGAAATCGACGGTGCCTAGTAGATTAGAAGTTGTGCTACCAACTCAAAGGCAGGCAGTTTGAATCTACCAGCTCCTCCTAGGGAAAAAGTTAGAAAATCTCCTCTTGTGTGATTTATAGTTTCAGAAACTCCCCTGGATGGTTAGCTTTGAGTTAGTTCTAACTTGATGATACATAAGAACAACAACAGGCATAAGGGCGACAACACACGAAGTCTTAGTTACTGAAGACTGGTGATTTGGCAGCTAAATATCTGGGAACGAACTGCAACCCCTAATTCTCAGCTCTGCCCAAGACCTGCACCCCCACCCCTGTCACAGTACCGTGTCCAGGGACACCACCCCACCACCATCCTGTGCCCCTACACTTCTGGCACACCCTGGTGGCCTCGTCACAACCTTGCACACCTGGTGGTGATCCAGGGCTACTAGAGACTCCTTCATGCAGCACAGAGACCTACCAACAGCCATGGACAGTACGATTCTAGGTCAGCACACAAAGGCACACTGCAGATTCAGCCATCGTCTTAATCCACCAATTGAGCTGCTGTGGGACTGATCTGCCACGAGAAGGGCGGGTAGGATCCTAACTGGGTTTTCTTGGGCACCGCCAATTGTCTGGGAGAGTACCCAAGGGTGAGCCTTCTGGTGGGAATTTGGCTGAGCTGTGTTGGGCCATGCCAACTGCCCAGAAATGAGTGGGCCGGTGATAATTTGGCTGAACTTTTGTGGACACTGCAGGCCAGCCAGAGGTGAATGGGTTGGTGTGAATTTGACTTTGTCTTGTTGAGTCCCCTTGGATGCACGAGCCTTCCTAGGCAGGGGCCACTGGCAAGGGTAATTGTGTGAGCACCCCTGGACAGGGACCAGTGAATGAAAGCCACTGGGTGGGAGACTGACAGCTGGAATTTGAATAGAGACCCAATTGTAAGTACACTCAGACAACTGAGGTCTGAGTGAGGTCCCCCAAGTGGTTTACCTGCCCTTGTAATCACTCCAACCACGTTTATGCCCCACCCCATTTGGCTTCACACCTGTGTCTCACATCAGGTTAATCAACCTGCCTTTAATCCGGAGCACCTTGACCTGTTTTACCTACAAGACACTGCTCTCACAGGCTCTGAACTGACATATCCCTTGAGTCAGACGTTCAAAGAAAAACACAAGTGGGATAACTACCCAACAGATCTCTAGAGCATTATCTTCAGATCAAGAACATATGAATGTCTTGAAGAAAACAAGCTGTCCCACACAATACACAAGCACAAAGCAAGATATCACCCCAAAGGGTGACACAGTATCAATGGATTTCCTGAAGCCAGAAAGTCTGATGGAAATTTCTGATACAGAATTGAAAAGAGCAATGATTGAATATTTTAAATGGATGAAAGACAAACTTGAAGAATTACAGGACACTACAAGTAAAAACCAGGAGGAACTGAAAAAAAAAACACACCAACAACAAAAAGCAGTCCAGAACTATGTAGAGAAAACAAGTGAGGCATTAGTGGCCCTGGAAAAACAAGAAACCACTATCCAACTATGAGGTCCAATGTTTCAGATGCTGTCAACATGATGGAGGGACACATGAGCAGGGTTGAAGAGATGGAACACAGAACCAGTGAAATAGAGGACAAAATTGTCACCACTGATCTGCTAGAACAAAAAGAATAATGTGGGACACCATTAAGAAAAATAACATGCATATCACTGGAAGCCCAGAACAGTAAAAAGCAAGTAAAGGCGCTGAAAAAGTTGTGGAAGAATTACTAGAGGAAAACTTCCCAGGCAAAATGAAAAATGAGAGAATATATATATACAAGAAGCTCAGTGAACACCATATAGACTAGACCACAAAAGAAAAACATCAAGGCATATCATAGTTAAATTTGCCAGAACCAAAGATAAGGAGAGAATCCTGAAAGCAGCAAGGGAGAAACAAAGAGTAACCTATAAGGGAGAACAGATAAGATTAAGTGCCGATTTCTCAATAAAAACCATGCAAGCAAGAAGAGAGTGGAAGGACATACATCAAACACTCAAAGAACACAACTGTCAACCAAGAATATTGTACCCAGCAAAATTATCCATCAAATATGAAGGAGAGATCAAGATATTCCCAGAAAAGCAGAACCTAAGAGAGTTTGTAAAAACAAGACCAGCATTGCAGGAAAGACGCAGAGATGCCCTTCTTACAGAAATAGCACAGAAAGCATCATGGACCAAAGTAACTAGCAACAACACCAAAAAGAACTCAACACAATGATAGTAATAAAACCTTGCCTCTTAATAATCACACCAAATGTAAACGGTTTAAATGCACTGCTGAAGAGAAAAAGAGCAGCAGACTGGATAAAAAGCCAAAATCCACCAATATGTTGTCTACAAGAGACACACCTGAGAAATGAAATAAAGACAGACTAAAAATAAAAGGGTGGGGGAAAATATACCAAGCAAATGGCAACCAGAAAAAGGCAGGAGTAGTGATATTAATCTCTAATAAAATAAATATCAATGTTAAAGCCATCACAAAGGACAAGGAAGATCACTAAATAATGCCAAGAGGGTCAATAGAACAAGAGAACATAATAATAAATACCTATGCACCAAATGAAAGACCTGCAAAGTACATAAAACAAACATTAACAAAACTGAAAAAGGAAATAGACAACACTACTATAATAGTTGGAGACTTCAATATACCCCTCTCAAGAAAAGATAGAACTACCAGAAAGAAATTCAACAAAGATACTGAAGAATTAAACCACACAATAAACCAACTTGACCTCATAGATACAACCTTTCTTATTGAAAATGAAGGGGTACTTGAAACTCTTGCTACAGAAGATCAAAATCCATATGGATTACATTTCAACATTAAGTTGATAAAATGGGGTCAATTGCAAACACCATAATAGATGAAGAAAATACTAAAATTGTTAGTGATTTCATCTGCCTTGATACTAAAAGTCATGAATTAAATAAGCATATTACTTCTCTAAACTGCTGAGGAGTAATAACGTCAGCTTAAAGAAGAAGGTGTGTTTAATTGAAACTATGGTCTTTTCAATCACTTTATTTGCATATGAAAGCTGGACAATTAATATGGATGACAGGAGAATAATTGATGTCTTTGAGTTGTAGTGTTAGAGAGAATTGAATATCCCATATACTGCCAAAAGAACAGATAGGACTTGGAGAAAGTTTAATCAGAGTTCCCTTTCTCTTGCTGAGGCAAGGATGGTGAAACTTCTCAAACACTTTGGGCATGTTCATAAGAGAGGCTATTCCTTGGAAAGAAGTATCCTATTTAGGAAGGTGGAGTGTTAAAGTAAGAAATAAGACTATAAATGAGATGGTTTGGCAAAGTGACTACTGAAATGGACTTAAGTATGTCAGAGATGATGAGGTTGGCACAGATAGGGCAGAGTTCAGATCTTTTGTTCATACACTTGCTATGAGTTGTATTAGCCTATTTGGAACCTTGTAACAACAGCATGGGTAGTCTATATTTCTAATAGTTATTCTACTAATTAAAGAAAATCTTATAAGCTTTAGTAATCAACTATGGCTAGCTTCTATATGTTAATACAATTGATTACACACCAAAGTTTTTTTCTTCAATAAATAATAATTTTGCAGGCAAATAGAAAATATATTTAGAGCCTGATGCTTCTTAGCAAATTACTCTCTATTTCATTGACATAAAATTAAGTAAACAATTTCAGCTTAAACATTCTGCAACACTCAGTGTTCTTGGTCATTTTAGCCTGAATGATAATAATTCATGGGAAATATCAATCACTCACAGGGCTCATAAAACATTGTATTGTAAGCAAATTGACTTCCTGGTAGACCACTAAAAGCTAAATTAGTTGTAAAATATGGTCTGAGGTAACTAAAGATGTTAGCATTGTGGATATAGTTATTGCATACAAGCCATTAGACATTAAAGACCATGTGCCAGAAAACTATTATTGAGTTTAAGTCATTAATCTTAAATTATTCTATTTGATGCACAATTTTAATCCTCAATTGCAGTAATAAAATCACATCATCAACATATTGCAGAATATATTTAGCTTTCCATTTTCTGTAGCAGTGTAAATCATTCAGTTTATTTTAAAATTTAAGTTACTAACTTAAAATTAAAGAGAAGAAATATAAAAAACCCTTCTGATTGTTGAGAACTTAATCTTCTGTTCATTTTTCAGATTCATCGTATCAGCAGTTTTACCAAAAATAAAATGATGTAACATATTTACATATTGTTTTAATTTACATTTTGTTTTATTTTAAATTAGATTCAATATATTCTATGTAAAGTAAAATTATATATGAAAATTATAAAGGAATAAATTGCATAAAGACCACAATTTTGGAAAAAAACCCCAAACCAACTAATCTTGGTTTTTTTGCAATTTTTCAATCTTATACATTCTTAGTGAATGTCTATGTTATAATTTTTCTTGGACAAAGAAAAATTAATTAATATTAATATGAATATTTTATAATACTTTTTAAAAAATAAACAGTTACTTTCTATGACTTTTCTTAATATTTTGAAACAAAAGAAATTCAGGAAAAAAAGTCAGTCACTGTGATAATCACTTTCTGCAATGAATTTAACAAGAGTATATGGAGAGTTAAGATTATATAATATATATACTACTCATTTTATGCTAATGATTTAGAAATTACTTAAAGCAGTTTGTCATTTTCCAATCTTTATACATTAGCAGTGGTGAATGAATTTCACTTAAGGAAATTGGTACCCAGACAGTGTATCCTGGATAATATACTCACTGAAACACATTCTAGACATAGTAGGATGAAAGGAAGTAGGCAAATGGAAAGCAACATCTGCTGTGCCTCTTAAAGGAAGCTCTAGTACAAGAAGCTTCCATAAAAAAATGATAACATCACGGAAACATTTAAACATAATTGGATTGCTCTTGGTACAATTATCTCTATAAATGTACTTTGAATCTTCCTGTGACCCTCTGCATCTAATTGGCAAAATTTAGTAGGAAGATAGAAAGGCAATGCATAGAGGATGTTCACTTTTGTAATATAATTGAGGCTTACTAATAAGAAGAGGTTTTCTCCTTTATTTTTTTTATTTCACTGCACACATGAGAAATAGTCTTAAACAGTTTTAATAGTCATGCTAATATTTATGCATATAGATGAATAATATGTATGCTATTGGGAATTATATCATTGAATATGATATGGAATTAATTAGCATTTAAAAGAAAAAGAATTAATTGTATGTCATCTGTCTAGTACTAAGATAAATAAGAAATGTACTAGTGTAGCAAAGCAGGGAAAAGAGTGTGCCAAATAAAGAAGTATAAGTTTATGTACTCAGTCTCTTTTACCTATGGTATCTTGTTTTAGAATGATGTTCACATAACTTATTCATAAAAATTAAAAATTAAGATCAGATATATTTGCTATAATTATAATGTCAAATATTAAAGATCTTTTTATGTGTAAACTCACCAATATAACATTTAAATTACCATTTGTTGAACATTATTGTCCATCCCATTTACTTTCCCCCTGTCCTCCACCCACCAAACTGTGTAACCCTGTGGTTTTGACCCTACCCGTCCGCAACTTCCCACCCCTTCACGTCCCCATAAATTTTATTAGTCATCCTTCTATTTTTACAATAATGGACTTACGTAGTATTTATCCTTATAAGACTGTGCTAGTTCACTCAGCATAATGCTCTCAAGCCTCTCCCAAGTTACATAGCATTTTTTTAAATCATTGCCTCTGAATGCTGCATAGTATTCCATTATTCCAATTTTTCAATCCACTTGGTTGTGGTTGGACATTTGGGCTGTTTCCATGTTCTTGTGATGGTGAATAATGCACTATGCACATTGGTGTACAAGTCTTAATTAGTGTCTCATTTCTAATTTTCTTGGGGTATATTTTAGTAATGGAATAGCTGGATCATAGGGAGTCTCTATGTTCAACTTTTTGAGGAAAAGCCAAACTGTCTTCCAGAGTAATTGCACCATTTTACAATTCCAGCAACAGTGTATGGATTTCCCACCTTTCTACATCCTAGACCATATTTATTGCTTGCTGCCTTACTAAACTTAGCCACTGCTACTGGGGTGAGATGGCATCTCCTTGTGGGTTTAATGTGCACCTCTCTTATTGCCGGTGATTTTGAGGATTTCTTCATGTGTTTGTTGGCCACCTGAATGTCTTGCTCTGTGAAAATTTTTTCCTTTTTTTTTTGCCTATTTTGTAGTTGGGTTAACAGTCTTTTTCTTCTCGAGGTCCAAGACTATTCTGTAAACTTTTATTATGAGACTTTTGTCTTAGATGTTATTGCCAAATATTTGTTCCAAGTCAACAGGGTGTATGTGGTAAAACTGTTCTTGTTGTAAAAAGTATTTGATAAGAAAAGAGACTTAATCTTTAGAAAGTCCCATTCATCAATTTTATACTCTCCACATAGTGCATTTCTGTCTGTTTTTGACAGTGTCTTTAAACCATAGACTAGGCCTTCTAAGTTTGCTCCCAATTTTTCTCTTATGAACTTCATGGTATTGGATTTTACTTTCAGGTCTCTGACCCACTATGAGTTGATTTTTGTGTGTGGTTTTGAGGTGTGGATCATATTTCAGCTTTCTGCATGTAGCAGTCCAGTTTTGTCAGCACCTTTTGTTGAGGTTGTCATTTCCCCATGTAATAAGTTTTATTTTCCTTGTTGAATATCAGTTGGGTCCATTTCTGTGTTCTTAACTCTGCTTTATTGATCTATGGGCCTACCATTGTGCCAGCACTATGCTGTTTTAGTTACTACTATTGTGCATTAGGTTTTGAGGTCAAGAAGTGCTATGCCTCCCACCTCACTTTTGACTTTCAGAAGTGCTTTGCTTATTAAGAGTATCCTTCCTTCCTAAATAAACTTGACAATTTCCCTTTTGGCATCCTTGAAAAATGACTATGGTATCTGTATTGGGATTGCGTTGGACACACATATTGCTTTTGGTAGGATTGTCATTTTCTTCCTATCCATTTATTTAGGTCTTTTATTGTTTCTTGCAGAAATGTTTATAGTTTTCTTTGTACAGAACTTTTGTATCTCTAGTTAGGTTCATTCCCAAATATCTCAATTTGTGGTTGGCTTTAGTAAATGGTATTACTTCTTAGTTTTCTTCTCTGTGTTTTCTTTGTTATTGTAAAGAAATCCTACTTATTTTTAGATATTGATCTTGTATCCTGAAATTTTGCTAAACTGATCCATTAGCTCTAAAAATTTTTTTGTTGAGTTATTAAGGTATTCTGTGTACATTATCATATCATCTGGATACAGGGGTAGTTTAACTATCTCTTAGATGATCTCGATGTCTTTTACTTCCTTCTCTTGTAGTATTGCCCTAGCAAGTACTTCCAATAAAATATGGAATAGAAATGGTGAATGGGGCACTCTTGTCTGGTCCCTAATCACAAGGAAAATGGTTTTAGTCTTTCTCCACTGAGAATAATGTTGGCTCTTGGTTTTGTATGTATACTTTTCACTATGTTGAGGAAATTCCCTTCTCTTCCAATTTTGTTGAATGTCTTTATCAGGATGGGGTGTTGGATTTTTGTCAAATGCCTTTCAGCATCAAGAGCAAAGATCATATGGTTCTTGTTTTTGCTTTAATGTGGTGAATTACATTGACTATTTTTCTTATGTTGCATCACACTTGCCTGTTATAAATCCCACTTGGTCATGATGCAGTATTTTTTTTAATGTGCTGTTGGATCCTATTGACTAGTATTTTGTCAATGATTTTTGTGTTTATGTTAATGAGAGATATTGATCTGTAATTTCCGTCCTTGGTAATATCTTGTCCTCGTTTTAGAATTAAGGTTGTGCTTGCTTCATAGAATGTCTCTGGGAGTGTTCCTTCTTTATCGATTTTTAAATATAATTTAAATAGAATTGGTGATAAACCTTCTCTGTATATATTGTAGAATTAAGCTGTGAAGCCATCTGGTCTAGGGCTTTTATTTTGGGGGGGTAGTCTTTTTATAATCTGCTCAATTTATTCTTTTGTGATGGATCTGTTAAAGTATTCTACATTGGATCATGTGAATCTGAGTAGGGCATAAGTTTCAAGGAATTTTCCATTTCCTCTCAGTTTTCAAATTTATCAGAGTATAGCTTTTCATAATATTCTGATATTATAGATTTAATTTCCTCTGGTTCTCTTGTGATGTCTCTTCTCTCATTAATTAAACATGTTATTAGTGTCTTCACCTTTTTTGGTCTATTGTTAAGTTTGCAATGGTTTTATTGACCCTTTTGAAAAACCAACTCCTGCTTTTGTTGATGATTTCAGTTGTTTTTCTGTTTTATATCTTATTTATTTCAGCTCTTTTCCATATAATTTCCTTTCTTCTTGAGAATATGGAGTTAGAATGGTGTTCTTTTTGTATTTGATGAAGATGTTTAATTTGATCATTAATATGATTAATATTGTTTCTTTATTTTTTATATCTTCACTATTGCTTTGAATTGGCTCCTGAGAACTGTCTAGTTGCATTTCAAAGGTTTTGGTATGTTTTATTTTCAAGGAACTTTTTTTAAAATGTCATTATTTATTTCTTCTATATTTAATTTCCACATTTGTGGTTTTGTAAACTTTATCTTCTTGTTGTTAATTTCTAGTTTTATGTCATTGTGATCTGAGAAGATACTTTGTATTATTTCAACTTTTTTTACTTTTTTGAGGCTTGCTTTGTGCTCTAATATGTGATCAATTCTAGAAAATGTGCCATATTCACTTGAAAAGAAAAGAAAATGAATAGAGGTTGTAGCTGGGTGTAGTATTCAGAATACATCCACAATTTTTTTTAATTTTTTTTATTTTATTTTATTATTTTTGTGTGCGTGTACCGTCAAATCAGATCTAACTGGTACAGGAGGAGATTGCCCCTCCTTCCCCGGCAGAGCACCTGGTGTATTCGAACTGTGCACCTCTGAGATTGTAGTTTACATCCACAATTTTGAGTTGGCTGAATGTATAACTTAGTTCTTCTGCATCTTTGTTATGTTTCTTTTGAATTGACCTGTCCTTTGGTGAAAGTGGTGTATTAAAGTCTCCCACCACTATTGTGGTGCTGTCTATTTCTTTCAATTCTGCTAACATTTGTTTTATGTATTTTTCAGGTCTATGATTGGGTACATATGGATGTTGACCGATGTTATGTCTTCTTGATCTACCGTGACTTTAATCATTATATGATGACTTTCTTACCTTTTTTGGTGTTTTCATTCTGAAGTCTATTTTTTTAGGAATTATTATTGACACTCCAGCTTTTTTGTAGTTGTCATGTGCTTGGTGTATTTTTTCCAGCCTTTGATTTTGAGTCTATCTTTTTCTTCATTTCTTAGATGTGTCTCCTATAGATAACATATTGATGGACTTTGTTGTTTTAATCCATTATGCTACTCTTTCCCTCTTGATTGGTGTATTTAGTCCTTTCACATTAAGTGTGATTATTGACAGGCCTGGTTTTATGATTGCAATTTTTTGGTATTTCTTGTTATTGTTGTTATTTCTTGTTACTATGGTCCATCTACTTTCCTTTGTTGTCTCTGTGTAAAGGACTTAACTTAACAGTTCTTATTGATTTGGTCTTGTTTGCACAAATTCCTTCAATTTCTTCTTTTCTGCAAAGGATGTAATTTCTCCCTCATATTTTAATGGAGAGCTTTGTTGGGTACAGGATCCTCAATTTTCAGATGTTTCTTGTCACCTTTTTGTATATAACATCCCATTGTTTTCTTGCTTGCATAGCTTCTGCTGAAAAATCAGAACTTAAGCTAAGTGCTTTTTCTTTGTAGGTGACTCTGGTTTTTCTTGTGCTGCTTTCAGGATTCTGTCTTTATCTTTTATTTTGGGGAATTTGACTATGATATGTCTTGATATGTTCCTTTTTGGTTCCAGTCTATTTGGTATTTGCCAACCTTCCTGAAGGTGATTCGTTAATTCTTCATAATATCTGAGCAATTTTCTTCTAGTAGCTCTTCCACAATTTTCACAGTAATTTCTCATATTCTGGAATTCCAATCATACGTATGTTATTCCTTTGATGCCATCTCACCTAATCTTAATGGGTTTGTGGTTTTGGGTTTGTTTTTTTTTTCTTTTTCTTTATGCCTCATCTCTGATTTTTCTTCTAGTATGCTCCCATTGAGGTTCTTGTATTCCAGCTCACTGACACTCTGCTCCATCCCTTCTATTCTATTTTTTTTGTACTTCAGGCATATGGACATTTTTGCCATTTTTGCCTTAAAATTCTGGATTGCATTTTCATCCTTTCCCATTATTTCAAGTACTATATTGGCTGTACCCTCTCTATCTTGTGTTATTTGTCTTAAGTTCTTTTACCTCTTTATCTATAATTTGAATTAATACTTCCATCCTTTGTATTCTCTTCTGTAGTTGTGCAAGTTCCTCATCATCACTGTTTCTTCTGTCTCCATGGCTCAGAAGCATTTGCTTTCTTAGTGGTTGCCATGGTTTTTTTTTTCATCATTTACACCTTCATCTGTAGTTGTTCAAATAACTCTTTATCAGTATATTTCTTCTGGTTCTCTACTTCAAGGTTATTCCCTTTATTTATTGCTTTCATTGTTTCTTCCTTTATTTGTACTTACTTTTGTAGTTGTTCAGATGTCTTCAATCAACTTTTATCATATGCCTTCTTGACTCTGTGGTATTCATAAGGTCTGAAATATTTTCTGTTTTTTTGGAGAAGGCTTAATTTGTTTTTCAGTAGTATTTGAAGATGCCTGCTATTTTCTAGGCATTATCTGAAGTTGTTCTTGATATGTGCTAGGCCTCTTCTCATGTGTCTATGTAAGTTGTTGGTAAGTCTTTTCTTTATAACATTATGGATTAATTGTCAAGTTAAAATGGTCAATCTATCAAGTTAATCACTGACTCTACTGTAAGTCCTTTCTGGGGAAAATTTGCTGTTCTTAAAGTCATTGAAGTTCTCTCTGCTCTGCAATACAGCCCTGTAGGAATCTCATCTTGATGTAGTGCCCTGTCATCAACTTTATTTTTCACCTTCCTATATGAAATGATTGAGTGGTGTGAGACCAGATTCTCTACTCAAATAGTTTCTCATGCACCTTTTCTCCTGAAGCATAATGTCTTCCTTTGTCTCTGGAGTGGCACAGTATTGGAGATCAGGGCCACCAGCTGAAGCAGCTTGTGTGTGTGTGTGTGTGTGTGTGTGTGTGTGTGTGTGTGTGTGTGTGGATGGGGGTGTTAGGTTGGGGGTCAGGTGATAATATGGGGGTGTGTGTGTAGGTGTGTGTGTGAAGTCAGCTCTCCCTCTCACAAAAAGTTGAAAAAGTCTTTGCCCTGGTTGTAGTTCTGTATTCCAAAGTCACTTGTCCTATTTGGCCCTGGGATCACCCTGTAGCCTCAGGGACAAGGATCCCCAGATGGAGTGACCTCTATCACCAGGAAGGTCTCAGTCCCTTCCCTGTACAAACAATGGAGAACGCTCAGTAGGCACAGAACTTTACCTCTCTCACCATTGTTTTGAAGATTAATGTGTTCCTCTGTCTCTCAGGTGGAGGGAGATCAGGACTACCAGCTCAAACAGCTTGTTTGCAGGGGAGGGGTATGTCAAGTCATCCCTCCGTCTCACAGAGAACTAAGAAAACTCTGTGTCCTAAAGCCTCTTTTTCTGTTTGGTTCCCACAGACACAGAGGCAAGAATCCCCAGATGGAAGGACCTTCTCCCCACAAGCAATGGAGAGTGCTTGCTCTCCAATTACAATTATTCTTGATCAACAAAACACATAAAAATAGTAATCTCTGTGATTTTCTGGCATATATAGTTTGAATATCACTTATCTTTCTCTTCTCTGGAAAAAAATAAGAGCAACATTTCATTTTACAACTTGAAACATAACCAGAACTGTTTTGGTTTTTACCCCCTTTTGTATTGTAAATTCCTGTTAAACACGTCACTCTTTATCTGTTATCATTTTTCCTAATTCCTCAAGTTAATTTAACTTTTAAAATTACCTGATACTCAAAATTTATCTTTTTGGAAGTCTGCTTTCTTTTTTCTTTCCCACTTTCATCTTATATTTAGTACTTTTAGTACTTACCCAGACTCAGTGTTTATACACGAATTAATATGTCACAGTAGCCATTACATAATGCTGCATTCAGATATAATCACAATGTGAATTACATGCATTTTTCAGAAAAAGAATACACATAAAAACCAGAAAATTCATATAAATAAATGTTCATCTATTCTTTGTAGAATATGCTAAACATAAACACTTAAAAGTTTCAAGAATAAACCTATCATGTTGAGCTATACGGCTCCATTTATTTTCTGATTTTATGTTAAAACATCTATCTGGATTTCTGTTATAGTCTTTGAAACGGTGACTAGGAAATGTAACATCTTGGATGACAAATCACTGTCAAAGAGAATCTTAAAGGTTTATTGTAAATAGAATACTATATATTGTATAACAATACCATATATTATATAACTTTATGGTAATAACACTTGTCAATACCATCAGATGACTTCTAGAAAATAGATAATAAGTTTACAGTTATAATGAAGCAGAAATTGCTTCAATGCATTGAGATATGCAAATTAAAATTCTGCTTGTGTGAATTTCCACTTAGAGTTAACTTCTATGCCAAGAGCAAAAAAGGATTTGAAATAATTGTTCCAGTTTTGTTTTTTTTTTTAAATGATCTGGTACCTTCTCCATAATTTCACTCTCCGCTTATCCAAAATTAAGGCTCAATTTTCTTTTTTTGTTCAGGTAAGTACTAGTTGAATTTCTTGGAGTTTGCCATCAGTGTACTGGTAACTGTTGAATCAGTGATTTGTTTTAATTTGATTTCTTCATGAAATGGGAATTTTAATAGGCAATAGTGTACCTTACAAAAGTAATAAACATTTACACAGAGGTTAGTAAGCAAATATTTTTTCTTAAATCACTTTATCTTCAATAATTTAATTGAAATAGATGTTACTACAAAGAAAATCTATTAAATAAAAAAAATCTTTACAAAAAAAGAAGATGAATAAATGTAGTTTATAAAACTAAAGTAAAAATGTAGAGGAAAACTAATGCACTACATGATATATTTATATATAATGCAATATGGCAGCAGAATTTTAAAGAAATAAATGTTAGTGACCAGATTTAATATTATCTTAAAATGGATGTTAGAAGAGCCTTTGAAAATTGCACTTGTATATATAGAGGCCAAAGCGAAGATAAATGCAGAAGTAAAACTAATAATCATAAGATTTCAAAACAGTTCAAAAAAGAAAGCATATAGTATTACCATGAACTATGCAAAGAGCTAGAGTTAGAAAGTCAAAAGAGAAGAACATACTAAGAATTCTTAAGTTGAAAGAATTGAAACACAAATCCAAGTCTTAAGTTATAATACTGAAGGATTCTGTGTGAAAAATCTTGAATGATGCAGAAAGTGTCAAAAAAAGAAAGACACAGAGTCACAGTACTAAAAAGAATGGATTGATACTGGAACATTTCTGAAGTAATATCACATGCTTAAGAATGAAGAGACACTGAAGGCATTGGCAAAATAGAAAATTGAAGGATTACTAAGTGGCATATTTCAACAAAATAAAAATAGAGCCCTACGCATACTAAGTAGCCAATGAAAGAAATTTAAAAGGCAACAACCCGGCCAACTGACTTGAAGATATGGTTGCTAGGATGTACAATCATGTCAGAACAGACCAGAAGTTAGCCCTCCAGTGGGCTTTCAGGAGGAGTTAATCACAGAGGAGGAGACATACATATTTATTCACATGAAGAAAAAAAAATCTTATTGAAAACTACTAAAAATGAGTAGAACACAGTATTGACAGTAAACTTCTAGAAATTTAAGCTGAATTCAGAAACCTTGAGTTGAATGATACCATTGCTGATGTCTGATGGATCTTGTCTTAAAGCAAAAGATATTAGTAGGATGTTTACTTGTGTTTTGTTGACCATGCAATTCTATTTGACTGTGTGGATTATAATAAATTATGGATGGCAGTGAGAAAAATAAGAATCCCAGAAAACTTAATTGTGCTCATACAAAATGTATACCTAATCCTAAAAACTATTATTTGAACAGGATAATAGAACACAGTGAGATTTAAAATCAGGTAAAGTGTACATTAGGTTTGTATGCTTTCTCCATACCTATTCAAACAATATGTTGAAAAAAATCATTTTGGAAGCTGGACTTCATGAAAAATACTGTCTTATCAAGATTGAAGGAAGAGTCATCAATTATCAGTGTTATGCCAAAGACACAACATTGGTCCCTGAAAGTCAAGTGGACTTGAAACACTTACTGCAGAAAATTAAATAAGAATTACAATTCAAAATTGGGAGAACAAAAAGTCTTACCATAGAACCAATAGACAACATTATAATTGTTGTCACTGTTGTTAGATGCTGTTGACTCCAGTATGACTCTTAGTGACCTATGAATAGTGGATCTGAACCTTGTCCTATCCCATGCCATATTCACATTTACTAACATTGGGATAGATGGTATAAAAAGAACAAGTAAGAAAAGTGCTTCAAAGGTGGAACTGCTCTAACTCCGTGTGAGGTGACTGTCCTTATCAATAGCATTAACATACATATTGTGCTTCATACAATCATTCTTATGGATTAGGTTTATAAAATCAATCATAATTGGACCTTACTCAAGGTAAGGGATATTGTAGCTAATGTTAGATGGATCTTGGCTGAAAGCAGGGAGTACCAGAAGAATGTCTATCTGTGTTTCATTGATTATACAAAGGCGTTTGACTGTGTGGATCACAACAAACTGTGGCTGACTCTGAGAATGGAAATCCCAGAACACTTGATAGTGCTAATGGGAAACCTATACTTGGACCAGGAGGCAGTCATCAGAACAGATCAAGGAGACACTATATGGTTCAAAATTGGGAAGGGTAAACATCAGGGATGTGTTCTATATCCATCCATACCTTTTGCAGCCTATATGCAGAACAGATTATCCAGGAGGCTGGGCTATATGAGGAGAAGTGTTGCATCAGGATTGGTGAAAGATTCATCAACAATCTGTGTTATGCAGATGACACAACCCTGCTTGCTTAAACTGAAGAGATTTTCTGCAGAAGATCGAGGACTGCACCCTTCAATAGGGACTGAGGGTCAATATCAATAAGACAAAGATTTTCACACTGGGCCAATGGCAGCATCAGGATGGATGGTGAAGAAATTGAGAGTGTAACTAGCTATAGTTTGCTTGGATCACAGTCAACACTCTTGGCACCAGCAATGAGAAAATGAAAATATGTATTGTGATGGGAAAGTCTTCTGGTAGGGACGTCTCCAGAGTACTGAAGAGCAATCGTGTCACTTTGGAGACTAAGGTACACCTGATACAGGTCATGGTCTTTGCAATCACTTGCCGTGCATCAAAAAGCTGGACAATGAATAGGGAGGATAGGAGGAGAATTAATACCTTTGAGCTGTGGTGCTAGAGAATAGTACTGAATGTACCATGGACTGCTCAAAAAAAAAAAAAACAGGTTCATCCTGGAGAGGATTAAACCAGGTTGCTTCTTAGAGGCAAGGATTCTGATGCGTCTGACATATTTTGGACATGTTGTAAGGAGGGACCAGCCCCTGGAGAGGAACATCATGCTTGGGAGGATGGAGACCAGCATAGGAGAGGAAGATTCTCTATGAATTTTATTGATTCAGTGACTGGAGTAATGGGGGTAGGTGTGTCGTTGACAATGAGACTGGCACAGCACAGGGCAGGGTTTAGGGCTTTTGTACGTAGGGTCGCTATAAGTTGCAGGCGAATCGACAGCAAATAACAACAACAACCAAAACAACTATAAGATATCATCTCACCTCAGTAATAATAGCAAAATTTAACAGAACAACAAGCAAAAAAATGCTTGTGAGGATGTGGAGAAACTGGAATCCTTATTCATTTTTGGTGGAAGTGTAAAATGGTGCAGCCATTGTGAAAGGCTGTGTGGCATTTTATCAAACAGTTGCAAATAGAGTTACTGTTTGACCCAGCAATTCACTACTGGGGATATACCCCAAACAGACCATAACTGCCACCTAAGCAGATATATGCACACCCATGTTTATTGCAGCTTTGTTCACAATTGCAAGGAGTTGGAAACAACCTAAGTGCCCATCAACAAATAAATGGATAGAGAAGCTGTGGTATATTCACACTATGGAATACTACGCTCCGTTGAAAAACGAGAAACTCATGCAATATTATTCAAAATGGGTGAGCCTGGAGGACATTATGCTGAGTGAAATATTTCATTCATCAAAGGACAAATATTGCATCGTGCCACTGTTGTAAAACAGGACTGAAATTGGGGTTGGGGGGAGACTGAGAACAATGGGATAAATTATATATACTGCATTGAAACCAATGAGGGGAAAACTGTTTAAAAGGGATATGTGACTAGGTGTTTTTCCGATGACAGGGAGTCCAGAATGAAGGCTACATAGTGGAGTGGACCTGGTGGGAGGGATTGTAAAACAATGAAAGAATTTTTTTCTTTTACTCTTCAAGAGAAGAGTGTACTGGGAAGGGAGGGGTGGGCAGGGAGAAATAATGCAACAATGAATGAATGGAAATTCAAAGTCTCTGTAAATTGTCAGTAAAATTAATAATAATAATAATAAATTTTTTAAAAAACACAACAATAACAACATTATATAATTATACTTAATAATATAACAGAGAGAGCTCAGTCGGCATAGTGAATAGATAGTGATACCTCCAAGCCAAAGGTGGGTGATTTTAATCTATGGCCCTCAGGCCTAATTTTAATTATTTTTGGTCCAACATTCTTCTAAGTGGTATAACTCTGGTCTGTCCTTTTTCTGTACAGAGGTAACTCATGATTGCTGTGATGCTGAACACTGTGACACTGTTGTGTCAAATGTGATAATGGTAAATCATGGTGGACAGTATTTGGTGGAGCTCCCCAACTGAAAGGAGCTTGGAAGCAGGAGTGACATCCTCTTCTGTAATAGCTTGCCTCTGGAAACCCTATGGACTTGAAGAAACGATGAAAATTATCCAAGTGTTCAGATCTTTTATTCATAATGTTCCTATGAGTCGTCAATGACTCAAAGGCACTTAACAATAATAACAACATTAATAATATAGTCCAATAACTTCCATATTCTATTGGATCACGTTTCCTGGAAATAAGAAAAATATGGATCTCTTCCAGCCAATTGTCCAAGAAAATGTTCAGTACCTTTCTAGCATAAACTGCTGGGCAAATGCTGGAAACATGTCAGTGTGATCCCTTGTATTTCTGGGCAGTTTGTTGTTGTTAGGGGCCTTTGATCATGTATAACTCATAGCTACCTTATGAACAACAGATCTGAGTCCTGTCCTATCCTTTCTGGAAGGTCACCTGCAAATCGGTTCTGACTCCATAACACTAGTCATCAGATGCAAATCAAAACAACAATGAAATATTATCTTACATCAGCAACCACAGCAAAATTCAGCAAGACACCAAACAACAGATGCTAGCAAGGATATAGAGAGACCGGAACTCTAATACTCTCTACTAAAGGCAATGTAAAATGGTCCTATAACTATGGAAAGCAGTCTGCTACTTCCTCAAAAAGAGGGAAATAGACATACCATTTGACCCAGATATTATACTACTAGGATTGTACTCCAAAGAAATCAGAACTGTACATAAACAAATATTTGCATACTTAGTCTTTAAATTGATATCCTTCCTATTTAACACTTTAAAGAGATCCTCGGCAGATTTTCCCAATGCAACAATGACTTTTAATAACTTGACTGCTGCAACCATGCATGTTGAATATAGGTTCAAGTAAAATGAAATTTTTGATAACTTCAATCTTTCTCCTTCTTTAATGATGTTATCTGTTGGGACATGGTCAGGATTTTTTGTTTTCTTAATATTGAGATGTATTCCATATTTAATCTTTAATGTTTCAAATTTTATTAACTTTCTTCACACAAGGTTGTGTCTTCTACATAATGCACATTGATGAGTTTTTGTCCAGTCTAGCTAACCTATTATTATAGTCCAGCTTCTTGAATACCGACCAATAATTTTTCCTGATTTAAACCATACAGTATCTCCATTTTGTTCAAATGACTGCTTCTTGGTCTATGTGCAGTTTTCATTTTCAATTGTTGTTGTTGTTAGGCACTGCTGAGTCGAGTGCAACTCATAGAGGCCCTATGAACAACAGGTCTGAACTCTGTCTTATCCTGTGCCATTCTCAAAATCTCTGACATTCTCTAAATCATTGCTAGAGTCACTGAGTCAATCCACATGCCTGTCCTCTCTTTTGCTATCCTATAACTTTCCAAGCATTATGTCCCTCCCCAAGACATTGAGATTGTTAACAATTTCATCTTGCTCAATTCCTGATCAACACTCTTGGCGCCAGTAGTTAGGAAATAAAAAGACAAATTGTATTTGACAAATATGCTGTCAGGGACCTCTCCAGAGTGCTGAAGAGCAAGAAATAGCCTTTCTGAAAAACATGCTCAAAATAGGTGACATGAGTCTTTATCATCTTTGTCTCCAATTAACAGTCTGCCTGCTCCTGTTCTTTCTTTTGGTATTTGTCTTGTCAATCACTTTCATTTAAGTACTGGAATTTATTTTTTTTGCTAGGTAGAATAAACTCTAAAAAGAAAAAAAAAATTAACAAAAAGGGCAACCTAGGTAGAACCATCAAGTATGGAAAGACAAGGGAGGAGGAACAGCTGTAAGCAGACCCTAGTGATTGGTACATGGAATGTGAGAACCATGAATGAA
>NW_006400140.1:864814-901075 GCF_000299155.1 Elephantulus edwardii | reverse complement strand
GAGGGGAAGACCCTCTATGAGATGGATTGATTCGGTGACTGGGGTAATCGGGATGGGTGTGTCAGAGGCGGTGCGGTTGGCGCAGGACAGAGCAGGGTTTAGAGCTGTTGTGCATAGGGTTGCTATGCGTCGGTTCGATGGCACATAACAACAACAACAACAGAGTTTATTCTGATCCACAAAGTCAAATGGCTTTGTATAGTCTATAAAAGATAACACAAGTAAACATATTTCTAGTATTCTTAGTTTTTAGCCAAAGTTCATCTGACATTGTTGTTGCTGTTGTTATGTGCTGTTGAGTCACTTGTGACTCATAGAGACCTTATGTACAACAGCCCTAAACTCTGCTCTGTCCTGTGCCAATTGCACTGTCTCAGATACATCCATCCAGATTACCCCAGTCACTGAATCAATCCACCTCATAGAGGGCCATCCCCTCCTGCACTATCCCTCCACCCTACCAAGGATGATGTCCCTCTCCAAGGACCTGTTCCTCCTAACAACATATCCAAAGTATGTTAGATGGAGCCTCAGAATCCTTGCCTCGAAGGAACCGCCCTTTTTAACCATTTCCAAGATGAATCTGTTTGTTTTCTTAGCAGTCCATGGTACCCTCTGTACTCTTCTCCAGCACCACAGCTCAAAGGCATCAATTCTCCTTCTATCCTACTTAGTCATTGTCCAACTCTCTGATGCATACCAAGTGGTAGCAAAGACCATAGCCTGTATCAGACATACCTTAGTCTCCAGAGAGACACCATTGCTCTTCAGTACTTTGGAGAGGTCCCGAACAGCAGACTTTCCTATCGCACTATATTTTTTAATTTCCTGGCTACTGGTGCCAAAGGTGTTGACTGTGGAGCCAAGCAAATGAAAGCTGTGAACAATCTCAATCTTTTCACCAACCATCCTGATGCTGTTAATTGGTCCAGTGGTGAGAATCTTTGTCTTCTTGGTATTGAGCCTCAATCCATATTGAAGGCTGCACTGTTGACCCTCTGCAGCAAGTGATTCAGGTCTTCCTCAGTTTCAGCAAGCTAGATTGTGTCATCTGCATAATGCAGATTGTTGATAGATCCTCCAACAATCTTAACCCCACATTTCTCCTCATAGAGCCCAGCCTCCTGGATAATCTGTTGTGCATACAGGGACAGGCAAGGTTATTCCTTGTTTTAGGTGTGAACTTTTATTTCTGGTCATTCTCTGTCAATGTTCTATTCCAGCCACTTTTAAACAATTTTTAACAAGATATTATTTGTGTCTGATGTTAATAATACTGTGTGATAATTTCAACACTGTTTTATTGCCTATTTTTAGAATGACAACAAATACACTTCTCTTCTAATCATTTAAACAAATAGCTATTTAAAAAATAATAATAGCAAGATTACTTATTATGTTCATAGTAGTATCTGTTTGATGAAACATCTCGCTTGTCATTCCATGTATTTGTGGAGTCTTATTTTTTTGCCATTGCCTTCAGTGAAGTTTATACTTGTTCCTTTAAGTACCACTGATTCCTGCACATAGGCTACTTCCTGAAATGATTCAGTATAGAGCAGTTCATTTTGTCACAATAACTTTGTGTGATCCTTACAACTTCTTTTGGTGTTTTCTGCATTATTCACTTTTCCGCCCATTAAATCCTTCAGTATTGAAACCTGAGGTTTATCTTTTTTTCTCCTGTTATTTGGGCTTGAAAAATGCGCAATGTGTATTTTTAGTTTTCCCAACTCTAGGACTTTGCACTTTTCATTGTAATATATTGCTTTATCTCTCAAATTGCCCTTTTAAATAATATCAACTTACTTCAAAGTTTCTTTCCTTTATTTTGGCTTTTATATATTGAAGAGTACAGCAAACTGACACACAAGTTTGCTGTACTCTTCAATACACAGAAGTGAAAATGAAGGGAAGAAACTTTGAAATAAGTTCAAACGATTTATTCCTTGAAGAAGGATATAATGTTGGGAAGGGTGGAGGGTCAGTAAAGGAGAGGAAGACCCTCAATCAGGTGGAGTGATATGGTTACTGCTGAAAGGGGGTCCTGCGTGTCAGGAAGTGTGAAAGTGGCACAGGATAGAATAGGGTTCAGATCTTTTTGTTCAGATAATCGCTGTGAGTCATGCTTGACTCGATGGCACCTAAAAGCAGCAACAACATATTGAAGAGTAAGTTTCAAAGTCTCTTCTTACATCTATTTGTATTTTTTCTTTATTTTAAGGCTTTTAAATAACTTTTACTTTCTTCATCCTTGATGTCATCCTGTAATAACTCTTCTGTGTTGTATAATTACTGTTCAAGATATCAAATCTATTCTTGAAATGGTTTTTACGTTCTAGGGGAAGAATGAATTAAAGTTGTTATTTTTGTCTCCTCTGAACTTGTGTTAATTTTCTTCAGAATTTCACCACCATTCAATAAGAACTCCTATTATAATTTCAATCATATTGTTGTTGTTATGTGCTGTTGAGTCACCTGCTACTCATAGCGACCCTCTGGACAGCATCCCTAAACTCTGCTCTATCCCTTGCCAATCTTTTTGTTTCCAACACACCTATCCCCATTACCCTAGTGACTGAATCAATCCATCTCCTCCAGGATCTTCTTCTCCTGCTCTGTCTCTCCACCCTCCCAAGCATGACTGTTGACATGTTCACAGTCCTCTCCAAGGACTGATCATGCCTTGCAACATGTCCAAAGTATGTCAGATGGAGCTTCAGAATCTTTGCTTCCAAGTAGCAGCCTGGCTTCAACCTCTCCAGGACGAACTTGTTTGTTCTCCTAACAGTTCATGGCATATTCAACACTCTTCTCCAGCACCAAAGCTCAACGGCATCAACTCTCCTTTTATCATCCCTAGTCATTGTCAAGGTCTCTGATGCATAGCAACCATGGCCTGTATCAATAATATGCTATTATATGTTCCTTGACTAACAACAAATTTTTTTGAACTCACCATAACTTAAAGTTTTTCAAGAGGGTCAAATTTAATACCAGAGTCATACTACATGTTCAAATGACATTTCTTATTATGTTTTTATTGTTAATTTAAAGATCTCTAAATATTGCTCTCATAGGAGCAACATTTTTTAAAAGATGTTATTCCATTGATGAAACAGGTTTAAGTAAGCAATTGGTTTTTAATTTCCCTACCAATTAATCAAAATTATTCCAGTAGCCAGTTTTGTTTGTTTTTAAGTTAGTTCTGTGTCTTATGTAATTTAATTTATTTAGTTGATATTATTAACATGTTGCATTGCCGACCAAAAGATGATCAGTTTTAATTCATCCGGCCCTCTTCTGTGACAAGATGGATAATCTCTGCCCATAAAGACATATAGTCTCAGAAACTGATGGAGGGTCACTCTGAGTGGGAATTAAGAGCAGTATAATATTGCTGAAAATCCCAGTCTGGTGTTGTTGTTGTGGTTGTTCTTGTTGAATATTTAGAGTAGATGAGGAGAAATTGCCTTAACTAGTCATCATTCATTGTTTTTTTTTTTTATTTGTGATTTATCACATTTATTATTTAAAGAATATTGAAATTTTAAAAATAGTCATGGCTTGGTACATATTATAAACTGCTACATAAGTTGGTGAAATAAACTAATTAAGGTAGATACAGTTTAAAATAAAATAAACCTTATTAAGCCTAAAATAAAATACTTTTACCTTAAAATTAAAACTCATAATTTCCCTAGTAAATATGATTTCTATGAAATTAACAATCTAAAGTCTTCTAGAGACATTGAACATTGACTCTGCAGCTGTCAAAGGTACTGAAGTCATATTGATTCTATCTAATGAGCCTTTTACCTTAATGATTCACCTGCTCGCTCAAGAGCTAGTGTACATCGCTAAGTGGGTTAAAATGAGTGATTTCTAGTTGATTTATGTTTATTGAAACCAGTGATGAAAACAGTAATGGAAACAAAGGTTTCAGCTAAATTATCTAACAAATGTAATCAAACTTTCAAATGGAAGTATTTCCACTATGATTAAAGGTTGCTTACAGTTTTTATTTGGGACCTGAGATAATTAATAACTACTTCATTGAGAATACCTAGAAGTTTCTTATTAATTATGCCTTTATTTATATTTATTTATATAATCCATAAAATGTCAATATGCTGACTTTAAAAAATAAGGTAGTGCAATTGACTTAAAAGCATGTATACAACTGATCTATCTGTAGGCTTTTAACTAATAACAATAACTCACCTGGAAAATATAACACAACTTTTAGGTCACTAATTTATTGTCTACTCAGTTAATGTAAACCACTATTTAAATGCAATCTCACAGAATGATGAGCCAGACAAAAAAGGTGAAGGAAAAGGGAGAGACCAATAAGCAATTTAAAAAACACACAAACAAGATGTATTCAGATAGTGAGGAGTACAATCAAAATTCCATTTGGAGGACTGACTATAAACAGTTTTTGAGTAATTTTCATTTATATTAACAACCACAAAACATAAATTTTCAATCTCATGGTAACTGAATAGTACAGTAAATCTACAAACTTCAAATTGTGTATAAGGATTCAAAGGCATTTTAATAATTCAAAGTATTGCTATTCTCCTACCATCCGGGGATCCAGATAATAAATAAAATTCTTTCACTGACAGGAAGCTACACTGCAATCCCAAAGGAACACTGTTTGAGGCCAACAGGTGCTCCATGGGAGAAGGATGGACAATAACCTCCCATGCGATTAACTACCTTTGAAAACCCTCCAGAGAGTCAGCTATGGGTCAGTTCCGACTTTATAGTACATAATAACAATAACAATAGGCCAACTTTAGTTATATTAATTATTATCAATATAAATGTTATTAAACACAAACAGATACTAAAAACAAACACATATTATCTTGGGGTTTTTCTAGTGACAGTGAGTCAATTCCAACTTACATTTTCATCAGATAGAAATCTTGCTTGATTCTGCACCACTGACTACACATCTCTGTAATGCCTAAGTCTTTTGATATAGTCACTGTGTCAGTTCACCTTGTTGAGGATTTTCGTCTCCTTCTCTGGTTCTCCATTTTTCTAAGCATCATATTCACTCCCAAGGACTGGTCTCACCTGGTAACATACCCAGTACATTTAAGATGAGATCTTAACCATTCTTGACTCTAAAGAACACCTTGGTTGTACTTTGTCCAAGACAAATTTGTTTGCTGTTTTGGTAGTCCATTGTTAAATCAATACTCATTGCTAACATCACGATTCAAAGGAGTTAATATTTCCTGTTGTTGTTGCTAGTAATATGCCATCCAGACATTTGATCCTCATAGCAACTCTATGTACAACAGCCCTGAACCATGTTCTATCTGGAGACTTTTTTTTCCCCTCCAACACACCTAACCTTGTTATCTCAGTTACTAGGTCAATCCATCTCATCTAGGGTTTTCCTCTTACGTGCTGTCCCTCCATATTTTCAAGCATGATGTCTTTGTCCAATTACTGAACCCGCCTGGTAACATGCCGAAAGTATGTGAGACAGAGATTCAAAATCATTGTCTCCAAGGAGCAGCCTGGTTTCACTCTCCCTAGGACAGAACTGTTTGTTCTCTTAGTACTTCATGGTATATTCAATACTCTTCTCTAGCACCACAACTCAAAGACAGTAATTTGATTCTTCTTTTATCACCTTTAGTTATTGTCTAACTCTCTGATGCATAGTAAGTAATTTCAAAGACCATGGCCTGGATCAGGTACACTTCTCGTTTTAGACTGACATCATTGTTCTTCAGTACTTTGGAGAGGTTCCTGACAGCAGATTTTAACAATACAATTAATCTTTTGATATTTTGGCTGATAATACCAAGAATGGTGATTGTAGAACCAAGCAAGCTGAAGCTGTTAATAATCTCATTTCCTGCTCCGTCTGTCATGATGCTGCCAATTGGCCCAGTAGTAAGAATCTTTGTTTTCTTGATATTAAGCTTCTGTCCAGACCTTGCCATCTGTTGTCTAACTTTCACAAGCATTTGATGCAATTGAAAATACTATGGCTTGAGTCAGGTAAATCTTAGACTTTGATGTGATTTGCTTGCCCTTTAACACTTGAAATAGAAGATTTACCCTGTGAGCTACATATTTTGATCCCTCTCCCCCCAGTATTGTTACCATGAGTGTTGAGGGTAGATTCAAGTAACGTGAAATCTTTCACAAGTACAATACTTTCTCCATCTAACATAATGTTGCTTGTTGGTTCAATAGTAAGAATTTTTTTCTCTTGATGTTTACATATAATTCATATAGAAAACTATAGTCTAAATTCTTTCAACAGGCAAAGTTGTGGCATCTGCATAATGCAGGTTGTTGATGATTCTTCTTTCTCCAATCCTAATTCCAATTCTTATTCATATAGTTCAGACTCTCAAATTATTTCTCAGCATATACATTGAAAAAGTGAAGTAAAGAGTTAACTGGAGGGAAAGATTGGGCAGGGAGAAGAGCAGAATGAAGAATGAATGGAAATCCAAAGTCTTTGTAAAGTTTTATTAAAATTAATTTTTAAAAAGTGACGTGAAAGCATCTAACTTTGACTCACTGTTGTTTTTAGGTGTGGCCTAATTGACTACAACTCAATGAATAACAGATCTGAACCTATCTTGTGCTATGCCCTTAGAACAAGAGATCTTGCCCTATCCTGTGCTATCCTGATGATCTCTGTTATGCTTGAGCCCATCATTACAGTCACTGTGTCATTACATCAATTCAACGCTCTACGGTGTCTTGGCAATAAAAAAACATAGCAAGCTTATTAATAGGGTGTAATTTGAAGGATATTATGCTTGGCATGGTGGAGAGACAGCACGGAAGAGGAGGACCCTAGAGGAGATGAATTGACACAGTAACTAGGACAATGGGATTCAGTGTGTTGAAGTAAATGAAACTGGCTTAGGATAAGGTAGGGTTCAGAGATGTTGTACATAGGATTACTGGGAGTCTCAGGCAACTTGATGGCACATAATAACAATAATTAGCTGCTGAGACAAAAGGATGGTGTTTGGTTCTGTATGATTCTTAGTTTCTCATATAGATTTGTTCTTAGCTACTATTCAATCTATTTTGTGGTTTAAACCATCTAAGTGAAAAATAGCATGGATATTTGCTTCTTTGATTATTTAGCTAAGAAAACACTATGGTGCTCAGTTCCATCATTTGACATTTGGGCTTCCAATGACAATATCTGCATCAAGGTAACTAACAACCATCATCTGTACAAAAGAAACAAACAACTAAGCCAGTTCTTATTGATACCAGTGAAGACCATGGCTTGGCTTGGGAACACCTTGGTGTCTAGACTGACATGGCTATTTCTCAGGACTCTGAAAAGGACCCTGACAGCAGATTTACCTAAAGCTTTATTTAACGTCTTTTGATTTCCTGACTGCTGATGCCAAGAATGGTATTTTTTTATCCAAGCAAGCTGTAATTGTTAACAACCTCAGTCTCTTTCCCATCAATCATGGTGCCACCAGTTAGCACAGTGGTGAATTTCTTTGTCTTCTTGATGTTGAGCTTCAATCCATATCGAAGACTACACTCCTTGACCTTCTGCAGCAAGCGCTTCAGGTTCTCATCAGTTTTAGGAAGCAAGATTGTGTCATCTGCACAACATAAAATCTTCTTATCTTTTTTTATTTTATTAATTTTAATAAACATTTACAGAGATTTTGGATGTCTTCCTCCAATACTGATGCTAGATTCCTCCTCTTAAAACTCAACTTCTCGAAAGGTCTATTTTGCATATAGTTTGAAAAGGTATGGAGATAGGACACATCTCTAACACACTTCCTTCCTGATTTTGAGCCGTGTAGTGTTTCCATGCTCTGTTCCTCAGTGCACGACGTTGTGTTAAATTTTGTGGTACTATTTTTTGGTGGTTTTTTAAAAAATAAAAATGTCTCATTTAGAGTTTATGAAATATAAAAATTAAAACTTAAAAAAAAAAACTATACCAATTACCATCAGAAGCTCTAGTGATGTAGTCTATAGGAATATGCACTGCAAACCCCAAAGCAAACTTCTCTGGAAATTTGAATCCACTAGTGGTTATGTGGGAGAAATTTTAATAATTTCTTTTTATGCAACTTATAGCCTCTAAAACCACATTAGAATATTACTTATGAGTTGGTTACAACTTGAATACATGAAGTTTTACTTCTATTGGTTGTACAGTAAAAAAAATTGCTTCAGACTTTGCTATAAATTGACATTTTTTTAGAAAAAAAGCACATTTATGTCACCACCAGGAATATTCAAATGCAATTTGTGGAGATCCATATTAAACAGCATATATAGCATGAATGCAGTGAGTTTGTAACTAAGAATAAGATACGTGGGCTTAGTTCTTTTTAAAATATTTTTAACAGAGTATTTTGAGAATATGCACAGGTTGCACTCTCTTTAAAATCCCAAACTTAATAAAAATGTTCATGGTATCAAGGTAACAGATATTACATCTAACATTCATTACAATTTCTTGTTGCTGAGTGAACTTATCATAGATATAAGAAACCCTTTTGGTGCAGAGCTTGGCTGCTAACCAAAAATCAGTATATTGTGAACATTTCAGCCTCTCTATAGGAAAATGAAATGAAAATTTGCTTCCATAAAGGTTATAGCTTTGTAAATTCTATAGAGCAGTTCTAGTGTATCATATGAAGTTGCTATGAGTTTGATTTAACTCAGTGGTCATTTTGTGCTGATTTCCTTCAAATCAAGCATGACTCAGAGACCCTATGAACAAAAGGCCTGAAGCCCCTCTACAACTATTGACATTTATCAAAGTTCATAGAGTTTCCAGAAGCATGTTGTTTAGGAAGTGGATACCACTCCTGCTTCCAAACCTGTCCTAGAATGTTATTGGTTGAATTGTCCATGATACATAGCTACCCTATTCTTTTTTTTATTATTAAATATTATTAGTTTCAATGAACATTCACAGGGATTCTGGGCTTTCACTCCTTCATTGCCGCACCATTCTCTCCACCCTCCTCCCCAAGCTACCCTATTCTATGTACAGCAGCTCTGAACCCTCCCCTGTCCTGAGTCAGTCTCACTAATTCTGACACACCAACACGCAAAGCCCCAGTCACTGTATCAATTGATCTCATCCAGGGTCTTCCTCACCGTCCACCCTTCTGGACATGTTGACCTTCTCCAAGGACCAATCTCTTCATGAAATTTGAACGCACATCTCCTAAACAATGGCCATAGTTGTGTTGTGTTTGTGTGTGTGTGTGTGTGTGTGTGTTTAATTTATCCTAAATATACTAATATTAAGCACATGCATAGGAACTTTGCTTCTCTTGAATTTGGGGGCTTTTTTCTTTTTTTGCGTAACATAATTATTTTTATTCTGGTTGATAAGATTAAAAAAGTATATTGCTAAGAAATACATGAGAAGAGTTCAGGTATGATCCTAGTTATCCCTTGGGTTTATGGTAGGATTATAAATCACTATCTGGAACGTCCTACCTAAAGTTAAACTGACTAGAAGAAAATCATTTTTGTTTCAATTATCAAAAAACATGAACAAGCAGATGGTGGAAATGATAAAAAAGTACCATTAATATCATGTGCAAATGAAGATTATTAAGAAATGGCTGAAACAGTTTATTGAAAAGTAACTTCCAGATAGTCAGTAGGGATTTAAAAGAGGTCATGGCAGGAGTGATATCTTTACTGATGTCAGATGGGTCTTGGGTGAAGGCAGAGAATATCAGAAAGACATGTACTTGTGATTTGTTGATAATGTAAATACATTTAACTGTGTGAATCATAAAAAATTATAACTAACTTTGAGAAGAATGGTAATCACAGACTATTTAATTGTGATCATGGGAAACTTATATGTAGACTAGGAAGTCTGACTAGAACAAAGGAACATTGCATTGTTCAAAATGAAGACATGTACATCAAGGTTGCATCCTTTTCTCATATCTATTGAAACTGTATGCTGAGCAAAAATTTGAAACTGTGCAGTATATGAAGAAGAACATGGGATCAATATTGGAAGAAAATTCATCAACAACTTGTGTTATGCTGATGACATACTACTTGCAGAAAATGAAGGAAACGAGAAGCACTTACTGAAGAAGATCAAAGATGAAAATCTTCAATATGGATTACCCCTCTTCATCAAAAAAACAAAAATCCTCATCATTGGACTAATAGCAACATCAAGATATATAAAGAATGAAGTTGTCAATTTTATCATTTTACTTGGAGCTACAATCAACATCCCTGTAGCAGCAGTTAAGAAATCCAATGTGTTGCATTGGGAAAATATACTATCATGGGCCTATCCAAAATTCTAAAGAGTAAGCATGCCAGTTTAAAGACCAAGATATGTCTAATTCAAACTTTGTTGGTTTTTTTTTTCAATTGCTTCTTATGCATCTGAAGTTGGAGCATTACTTAAGAAACTAGAAGAATAAAGGATGTTTTTGAGCTACAGTGTTCATGAAGAGCACTGAATATAGAATGTAGTTGCTGTTAATTGCCATTGAAGCGAGTACAACTGTAGCGCCTCAGAATGATATTTGTCCTCATGGTAGGACGTAGCCTATGAAAGCTGTAGCTATAGTGATGAACAGTAGGACTACTCTGATATTTCATGTCTCTGGGAATAGATATGATCCGTGACCCTATAAACAAAAGGCTTGAAGCCTTTCTACAACTATCATCATTTATCAAAGTTCATAGAGTTTCCAGAGACATGTTGTTTAGGAAACGGATGCCACTATGGATTACTATAAACCAAACACAATCTGTCTTAAGGGAGGTACAACTTGAGCACTCCTTGCAAGCAAACTTCATCTCACTTAATTTGGGCCTATTTTCAGTAATAATCAGTCATTAAAGAAACACATCATGTTGGGGATGGTAGAGGTTCGGTGAAAGAGAGGAATAGCCTCAACAAGAGAGATTCAAGCAATTACAACCACAATGGCTTGAACCTGATAAATATCATGGAGATGGTGTAGGATAGGACAAGGTTTAGATCTGTTATTCATAGTGTCACTGTGATTTATATTTGACTTGAAGATACTTAACATCAACAACATGTGTGGAACAAACTCTAGCCACCTCACTTATTTTGGCAAAGGAAATGTGACTGCAAATATTTATTGTTTTAAGGCAGAAGTCATTTTTAGACAATCTTCAGTATTTCTCCTGCTTCTTGCTGCTGAGGTTTCAGAGGCTTATGATCTAAGCAGATGGCCAATCCTGCTTCCTACTAAGTCATAACTTGGGAACTCTATTTAAACCTGTCTAGCATAGGTGACTGTTGTGTCATTTGACACAGTGGTGGCATAGCTTTCAACATCATAGCAATCCACAAGATACCTCAATAAAGTCAACTGAGAGACAAGGACTGTACTAAATAGAACAATGAATTCCTCTGATACAATAAACTTACAGATTAGTGTTATACTTCTAATAGCATATCAGGCATACAGATATCATGCTACCAGCTATAGTTAAAGCTTGCATGGATGTGCTCCTGAGAGGGTGTTGAAGTTTTCTGACTAAGACACAGAGATGACATGTTGGGGTAACTTCACAGTTGTAGATATTAAGGTCAGAGTGAAGTCTGTGAACTCTTGCAAGCTGGTGCTTCACATAAGGTCCAAATGCTGCATAATTATAGTATTAGAACTATAGCCTAGATTGGAAGTCAATCAAAATGAGGAGAAAAAGCTAAAAACATAGTTAGAAATATAGAAAAAGCTGAAGTAAATAGTTGGAACATGGAATTAGGCTGTGTAAATGACAATTAGTGACTGAAAAATAAAAGATGAAACAATGAAACGTTTTTGGAATCGTAGAAAGTACAGACTTGGTGAAGGAAATGAGGCTGTAAATAGGATGATGAAATTTTGTATATTCGATGATTTATTTGGCACAAATATCTTTTATAAAAAACACAGTTGTGGCTTTACACGTTTATGAACTGCATAGGAATCAGACTGACTACATCTGTGAAAGGAATCACAGGAGATGTACAGTGTCAGCAATTAAAACCAGGTCAGATGCAGACTGTGGAAAAGATCATCAGTTACTTAAATACAAGTCCAAATTGAGGGTGAAAAAAAATGAAAACAAGTCCACAGGATCCAAAATATAATTATAGTTCAATCCAATATGAATTTAAAAATCATCTTTAAAAGTCAAAGTAAGAATACGTTTAAAGATTGAATACTAATGATTGAAGACTAGATGAATTTTAGATGATATCAAGGCTATTATCCATGAAGAGAGGAAAAGATAATTAGAAAGATGCAGGAGAAAGAAAATAAAAACCATTATGGATGTCAGAAGAGACTCTGAAAATTGTACTATAGCATTGAGAAATCAAAACAAAGGGAAAAGATATTGAAGTAAAAGCTGAACAGAAATTTTCAAAGGGAAGCTCGAGAAGACAAAGCAACACATTATAACAGAATGTGTAGAAAGCTGGAATTGGAAAAATGAAAATGGATGAACTCGGCATTTCACAAGCTGAAGGAAATGAAAAAGAAATTCATGCTTTGAGTTGAGATACTTAGGGATACATGGGTAGAATTTTGAGTGATACAGGAAGAATCAAAAGAAAATGTGGGTAATACACTGGCAATATACCAAAAAGAATTGACTGACTGAAAAAGTTCAGGAAGTACTGACTGAAAAAGAGCCAATGGTAATGAAGGAATATGTTGCAACTACCCTGAACACACAGATATAGAATAAGGCCCCAGGAATTAATGGGCTACCTACCGACATGTTTTAACAGACAAAGCCCTTGACATTCTCACCAGTCTATGCCAGCTAATTTGAAGGAGAGCTGCCTGGCCAAGTGACTGGAAGAGGTCCGTATTTGTTCCCATCCCCAAGAAAGATGACAAAACAGAATATGGAAAATATTGAACAATATTATTAGTATTGCATGAAAGCAAAATACTGCTAAATATCATTCCAAAATGGCTTGAATTGTATATAGCTGTCAGAAGCTCAAGTATGATTTAGAAGAAGTCATGGTACCAGAGATATCACTGCTGATGTCATATGGATCCAGGCTGCAAAGAAAGAATACCATAAGAATGCCTATGTGTGCTTCATTGACTACATAAAGGCATTGGATTGTGTGGATTATATTAAATTATGACTAATGTTGAGAAGACCGCAAATTCCAGATCACTTAATTGTGTTCATATGAAACCAAGACTGAGAAAGTATTGCGTGAATAGAGTAAGGGAATACTACATGCTTTAAAATTAACAAACGTGTACATGTGTCAGGGTTGTAGCATTTCTCCTTACCTTATTCATTCTCAATTCAGAGAAAATTATTCAAGAAGCTGGACTCTGTGAAGAAGAATGCAGCCTCTGAATAGGAGAAAGACTCAATAACCTGTGTTATGCATATAATACAACCTTGCTTCCTGAAAGTGAGGAGGACTTGAAACATTTGCTACAGAAGATCACCTAATGTTGTTGCTGTTGTTATGTGTTGTCGAGTCGCCTGCGACTTATAGCGACCCTATGTACAACAGCCCTAAACTCCGCTCTGTCCTGTGCCAATCGCACTGTCTCCAACACTCCCATCCCAATTATCCCAGTCACTGAATCAATCCACCTCATAGAGGGCCTTCCTCTCCTGCGCCGTCCCTCCATCCTCCCAAGCATGATGTCCCTCTCTAAGGACCAGTCTCTCCTCACAACATGTCCAAAGTATGTTAGACAGAGCCTCAGAATCCTTCCCTCCAAGAAGCCACCCGGTTTAACCCTTTCCAGGACAAATCTGTTTGTTTTCCTAGCAGTCCATGGTATTCTCAAAACTCTTCTCCAGCACCACAGCTCAAAGGCATCAATTCTCCTTCTATCCTCTTTGGTCATTGTCCAACTCTCTGATGGATAACAAGTTATTGGGAGGACCAAAGCCTTTATCAGACGCACTTTAGTCTCCAGAGAGACACCATTGCTTTTCAGTACTTTGGAGCGGTCCCTAACAGCAGATGTTCTCATGGCAATGTACCTTTTAATTTTCTGGCTGCTGGTGCCAAGACTGTTGACTATGGAGCCAAGCAAACTAAAGCTGTGTACAATCTCAATCTCTTCACCATCCATCCCGATGCTGCCAATTGGTCCAGTGGTGAGAATCTTTGTCTTCTTGACATTGAGCCTCAATCCATATTGTAGACTGCAGTCCTTGATGCTCTGCAGCAGGCGCTTCAGGTCCTCTTCAGTTTCAGCAAGCAGAGTTGTGTCATCCGCATAACGCAGATTGTTGATAAATCGTCCACCAATCTTGACCCCACATTTCTCCTCATAGAGCCCAGCCTCCCGGATAATCTGTTCTGCGTATAGGTTGAAAAGGTATGGAGATAGGATGCATCCCTGGCGTACGCCCTTCCCAATTTTGAACCATGCAGTGTTCCCTTGCTCTGTTCTGACGACTGCCTCCTGGTCCAAGTATAAGTTTCGCATTAGAACGATCAAGTGTTCTGGGATTCCCATTCTTTTCAGAGTCATCCATAGTTTGTTATGTTCTACACAGTCAAATGCCTTTGCATAGTCAATGAAACACAGATAGACATTCCTCTGGTATTCCCTGTTTTCAGCCAAGATCCATCTAACATAAACTGCAATATCTCTAGTACCACGACCCCTTCTAAACCCAGCCTGGACTTCTGGTAGCTCTCTGTTGATGTGCTGTTCCAGTCACATAATACAACCTTCAATTTGAACTGCATCTAAATATTTAGAAAACCGAAACTCATCCATAGACCAATAAGCAACATAATTATAGATAGGGAAAAGTTTCTAACTATCAAGGACTTCATCTTACTTGGAGCCACTTGGTGCCAGCATAAGGAGATAAGGAGACATATTGCACTGGAGAAGTCTATGGTCAGGGGGCTCTCCAAATTATTAAGCATCAATGATGACAATTTGAGGACTATAGTGTGCCTGATCCAAGCTATAGTGTTTTAAATGGCTTCCTATGAATCAGAGAACCAGACAACGAATGAGGATGACAGAAGAATTGACATCTTTGAATTCCGGTATTGAAAAAGAATACTGAATATCCGTCCCATAGACTGCCAAAAGCACAATCAAATATTACTTGAAGACAGTACCTCCAGAGTGCTTCCTGGAGACAAAGACTGTGAAGTTTCATTTCACGTACTTTGTGCATATTGCTTAGGAGAGGCTGTTCCTTGGAGAAGGATATCGTGCTTGGTAAGGTGGAGGTTTGGCCAAAAAAAAGACACCCCTCACCCCCCGCAACCAGATAGATTGGCATAGTGACTGCCGAAATGGACTCTAGTGTGTCAAAAATTGTGAGGATGGCACAGAATAGGACAGGGTTCAGATCTGTTGTTTATAAGGTCACTAAAGGTTTGTACTCAACAGCATCTAACAAAACAACTTACTGTTGATGCTATGCTGACCTGTCATGTTTCAGACATGAAGCATTGAATTGGCTTTGTAGCCACTTGTGCCCTTTATTGAAATTGTCAGTAACTGTGTAAAATATAACTGAACTTCCTCAATTAGCTCTTCTCTAAAGACCTATCTGGGCTCCCAAACTTGGACATTTTTTATCAAACTTCTTCCCTTCCTAAGACTTACAGAAACTTCATAAAAAATCCATTACTTCTCTCTTAGAACTTAAAGACGCTAAGTAAATAATAGAGGCATCAAACTATACACAAGAGAGGAATAGTCAAAGTATGTATGAACCATGACCTCTATAACAATTTATGAAAAGTCTCAGCCAGGGTGAGTCAGTATAGAAACCAGCAAGTCTGTTGCACAGATCTAAGTTGCAGTATTTCCTTGGTCTATAGCCCAAAAACCTCCTTAAGATGAGTTGGAACTGACTCATAGCTGACACTGTAGTGGATTTTTTCTCTCATGGGATGAGTTTGTCCATATTTCTCCCCTGGAACAACTGGTGGATTTAAATCACCATATAAATACTGCCTTTGGGTTAGCAGCTCTACTACCTATGGACAATGTTCCATAAACTTTTAGGATCCATGTTTTCTGTGTCTGGTCAGTTGTTTTGTTTATCCATACAAACATATTCTCAGGAACTCATCTTTACCAGATATTGACCTCAACAGCAACATATATGATAAATATGGCAAATGTCATGTTTAATAGATGGCAGTTTCCTGAGACTCATATAGTTGATAGAATGACTTACAACTTACAATATGTTAGTGGATAGCAGCTGTGCTGCTAAACTAATGTTCTTTAGTGGTTCCAATGCACCAGAGGCTTTAAGGGAGACAGATGAGCAATACTTAAAAAGACTAGATGTTAGCCATGAGTCAGTTATAATTCAACAAGTTGAGTTGAATTGAGAAATATATTTATTTGTTGACTTGATTAATATTCTTTTGAACACTTAAATGTTGCCGTTGTTGTTTGGTAGGTTAAAGTCAGCTCTGACTCATTCATACAAACAAATGAAACCCTGTCCAATTCACAGTCTCTGTGTGCTTGAACTTATTATTGAAGTCACTGGGTTAATACACTTTATTACGAGTTTTCTTCTGTTTTCATTTACTATTCTACTTTGCAGCTTTCTATATGAATTACACTTCCCTATCAAGAACGCAGACCAAAAAAAAACAACAACCGAAAAACCTCATAACTGGACTAGGGTTGACATCATGATAAATGGAGAAAATAGTAAAGTTGTTAAATATTTCATTTTACCTAGATTTACAATCAATACCTATGCGAGTAGGAGTCAGGAGATCAAAACATGTCTTGCACTGATCAAGTCTACCGTCAAAAGCTGCTTAAAAGCACTAAATAGCTGGAGTATCAATTTCAAGACTAAGTTATTCCTGACCCAAACTATGGTATTTTCATAGTTCCATGTACATGTGAAAGTTGGACAATGAATAAAGAAGACCACAGTGGAATGATCCCTTTGAATTGTGGTCTTGGTGAAGAGTATTGAATATACCATGGACTGTCAATAGAACAAACAAACCTATGCTGGAGAAAGGTAACCAGGGTCCTCTGCAGAGGCAAGAATGATGATACTTTGTCTCATGTACTTTGGACAAGGAATAGTCAAGTCCCTTGAAGAGGAGATCATGCTTGGAAAGACAGAGGGTCAGAGAAGGAGAAGAAGACCCTTATTAAGATGAACTGGCAAAGTATAGTAATGAGCTTAAGGACAATGGAGATTGTAAGTATAACACAGAATCTGTCAAATTTTCTGTCTATTATACATAGGGTCACTGTGTGTCTAATTTAGCGTGGTAGCTCTTTAACTAACTCACTGCAAGTACAATGTCCCTCTCTAGGGACTGACTCTTCCTGATAGCATGCCCAAAGTATGTGCAATTAAGTCTCACCTCTTTGTTTCTAAAGACCACTCTGGTATCTCTTTTCCAAGAATTGTGTGCTGTTCTTTTGGCAGTTTTGAGAGTCAATATTCTTTACCAACACCACAGTTCTTCACTCTTACAGCTGCATTGTCCAGCTATTGTACGATACAATTTAACTGAAAATATCACAGGTCAGGTTCATTTTAGTCTTCAAAGTGGAATCCTTATTCTTTAGTACTTTCAAGAAGTTATTGGAAACAGATTTGTGAAATTGAGTGCTTCATTTAATCATTTGGTTTCTGCTTCCACGGATGTTTATTGTGAATCTAAAGAAAACAAAATTAATGACAATCTCAATCTTTTATTCATTTATCAAGATGTTGTTTATTAGCCCTGTTATGAGAGTTCTGGGTTTGTTGTTTTATTTTTATACTAAAGGGTAACCCATACTGAAAACTACAGTCTTTGAGATTCATCAACAAATGATTCAAGTCTTCATTTTCTGCAAATAAGGATATGTAATCTGCATAAAGCTGGTTGATGATGAGTATTTCTGCAAGATTGATTCCACATTTTTCATTTTATAAACAAGCTTCTTAACTTTGACCCCCAGCATACAAATGACTGTATGGTGAAAAACCACACACTTCATGAACACCTTTCCTAATTTCAAACCTTAAAATATCCTCATGCCTGATTCGTGGCCCATATACAAGTTTCTCATAAGTACATAGAAAGTTCTGGAATTTCTATTCTTCAAAATGCTATTTGTGACTTATTAAATCATATAGAGTCAATTTTTTTATAGTCAATGAAATATCTTTTTGTTATTCTCTGCTTTCAGCATAGATTCACCTATCATAAACAATAATATCATCTTTCTGATTTTAACATTAAGTTAAAAATACTCAGTATTAATGTCAAAATATGCATCCTTTAATCTGTTTCAAAATATTCATGTATATTCTCCATTATCCAGAAAGTTTAGAAATAGTAGTACCTTACTTTTAAGCTAAAAGATTTTCTTAAAGAAGCATATTGATCAGTTATATGGTGTGAAATGGTGTTCTTCATGCAATGTGCTTACAGTGGAACATGCTATTCAATAGGCAAACATATGCTCATTACTTGCAATACAGATTTCTTCACACATTTGTTTCATGACACCTAAGTATAGTTTACAAAACTTGAAGGGAAAAAAGTCAGAAGTGGCTATTTTTAATTAAGTACAGCTCACTATTTGTAACTGTTATATTCTCAATCTAAATGAGAGAATGCTCATTTTATAAACAAAATATGTAAGACAGTAGAACTTTTTTATCCAGATAACCGTATCCATGTTACATTTAACTTCATTTCTCTAGTTCTGTTACCTTATCATATTTCCCATTCTTTAAGAGTTACCAGTTTGGTTCATATATCTTTATACCATCCTTCTTTTGTTCTTAGGTATCATCTAATCAGCTACAACCCTTAGTGACCTTATGAACAACAGATCTCAACCTCGCCCTACCATGTAGCATCCTCGTGATCTCTGACAAGCTCAAGGCAATTGTTACAGTCACTGACTGGGTCAATACACTCATGAGGATTTTCAATTCTTTCTCTGACTTCCCATATTTCCTAGTATGAAATATTTTTTACAAGGAGTGGTCTCTCCTTACAACATGTCAAAGTATGTAACACAAAGTTTCACAAGCCATGTGTACATTGTTGGGATTGTAAAATGGTTCAACAATTCTGGAAGGCAGTCTGGCATTTCTTAAAAAAGCTGAAAATAGAAATTCCATATTACCCAGCTATTCCAGAACTTGGAATATACCCTGAGAATATAAAAACTGGGGCACAAACTGAGATTTGTACGCCAATGTTCATAGCAGCATTATTCACCATCACAAGAACATGGAAACAGCGCAAATGTCCAACCACAAACAAATGGATTTAGAAATTATGGTACATTCACACAATGGAATACTGTGCAGCATGCAGGAGCAAAAAATTTGTAAATTATTGCCTAATTAAAGTGGAACTGGAGAGCATTATGCTGAGTGAACTGACTCAGTCCCACAAGGAAAAATATTGAATAAAACCATTATTGTAGATTGAGTATAAGGATCCAGGAGGGGTGGGAGAGGCGTTATGCAGATGACACAAGCCTGCTTGCTGAAACTGAGGAGGACCTCATGCACTTGCTGGGGAGGGTCAAGGACTGCAGCCTTCAGTATGGACTGAGGCTCAATGTTAATAAGACAAAGATTCTCACCACTGGACCAATTTGTAGCATCAAGGTGGATGGCGAAGAGATTGAGATTGTTCACAGCTTCGGTTTGCTTGGCTCCACGGTGAACACTCTTGGCACCTGCAGTCAGGAAATAAAAAAGCGTATTGCGATGGACAAGTCTGCTGTTAGGGACCTCTCTAAAGTACTCAAGAGCAACGGTGTCTCTCTGGAGACTAAGGTGATCCTGATACAGGTCATGGTCTTTGCAATCACTTGTTATGCATCAGAGAGTTGGACAATGACTAGGGAGGATAGAAGGAGAATTGACGCCTTTGAGCTGTGGTGCTGGGTATTGAATGTACCATGGACTGCCAAGAAAACAAACAGATTCATCCTGGAGAGGATTAAACCAAGCAACCCCTTGGAGGCAAGGATTCTGGGGCTTAGTCTGACATACTTTGGGCATGTTGCAAGGAGGGACAGGTCCTTGGAGAGGGACATCATGCTTAGGAGGGTGGAGGGACGGTGCAGGATGGATTGATTCAGTGACTGGGGTCATCGGAATGGTTGTGTCAGAGGCAGTGCGATTGGCACAGGATAGAGCAGGGTTTAGGGCTGTTGTACATAGGGTCGCTATGAGTTGCAAATGACTCGATGGCACATAACAACAACAACAACAAAAACAACTAAACTAGTAGAGGGGGGAAAATTAAAAAAAAAACCACACACACACCAAAACCAAAAAACAAAACTACCCATACCTCAGAGGGAAAAACAAGAAAAGAATCACCCTAGTTCACTTCCTCCAAGACAAATTTGTTTGTTCTTGGCATAATTCAATGAATATTCCATCCTCTTATCCAACAGCACAATTCAAAGGAATACTTTATTCTTCTATCATATGAATTCATTGTCCAAAGTTCAGATGCATACAAACAACTGAAAACACCATAACATGAATCAGGACATGTTAGTCCTTAACCTGATATTACTGTTCTTTACAACTTTGTAGGTCCTTGACTGTTTATTTTCTCAATGCACCATGGCTATTTTATTATTATTATTATTAATTATTATTAATTATTTACAACTGCTACCATGAGTATTCAGAGCAGATTATCGGAGAGGCTGGGCTCTATGAGGAGAAGCGTGGCATTAGGATTGGTGGACGATTTATCAACAATCTGCGTTATGCAGATGACACAACCTTGCTCACTGAAACTGAGGAGGACCTCATGCACTTACTGTGGAGGGTCAAGGACTGCAGCCTTCACTATGGACTGAGGTTCAATGTCAAGAAGACAAAAATTCTCACCACTGGACCATTCAGTAGCATCAGGATGGATGGTGAAGAGATTGAGATTGTTCACAGCTTCAGCTTGCTCGGCTCCACGGTCAACACTCTTGGCACCAGCAGCCAGGAAATCATAAAACGTATTGCGATGGGAAAGTCTGCGGTTAGGGACCTCTCCATAATACTCAAGAGCAACAGTGTCTCTCTGGAGACTAAGGTCCGCCTGATACAGGCCATGGTCTTTGCAATCACTTGTTATGCATCAGAGAGTTGGACAATGACTAGGGAGGATAGAAGGAGAATTGATGGCTTTGAGCTGTGGTGCTGGAGAAGAGTATTGAATGTACCATGGACTGCCAAGAAAACAAACAAAATCATCGTAGAGAGGATTAAACCAGGCTGTTCCTTGGAGGCAAGGATTCTGGCGCTTCTTTTGACATACTTTGGACATGTTGTAAGGAGAGACAGGTCTTTGGAGAGGGACATCATGCTGGGTAGAGTAGAGGGACAGCACGGGAGGGGAAGACCCTCTATGACGTGGATTGATTCAGTGACTGGGGTAATCGTGATGGGTGTGTCAGAGGCAATGAGATTGGCACAGATTAGAGCACAGTTTAGGGCTGTTGTACATAGGGTCGCTATGAGTCGCAAACAACTCGACGGCACATAATAACAACAACAACAACCATGAGTATTAATTGTGGATCCAATTTAAACTAAATCCTTGTAAACTTCTCCATCTGTCTTGGAGTTCATTGGTCCAGTGGTGAAGATTTTTGTATTCTTGATTTTGAGACGTGACCCATATTGAAGGCTTTGGTCTTCTATAGCAAGTGTTTCAAATTCTTAGCACTTTCAGAAAGCAAGGTTGTATTATCTGAGTAACCTGGATAATTGGAATGTATTTTGCCTTTATCTTCCCTTTACCAATTTTTAGAACAACTTTACCAAGTTAAAATTTTCTTTCACTAAATGTCAATATGACTTGTTTTACCTTTCAAATGAGATTTTAGTTCTTATTTACAACTCACAAGATAAAGACAGTGTTTAGCTTCTACCTGGCTGTAGCCTCCTTCCTTCTCGTACACTATGTAGTTCTTAGGTGTCAAGTCATTTCAAACCCATGTTAACCTAATTTGCTACAAAAGGAAAGACTACTAAGTGTCGTAATATAATCACAGCAGTTTCTACTACCCCCCTCCCTTTAAAAATGCCTTTACTTGGCATTAATTAATCGGCAAATAATTCTCTCTAAGTCTTTTCACACCTGGAAGTAAATTTTTTTAAAGGCTCTCTGTGTTGTTGTTGTTGTTGTTTGCCTTCAAGTGGAGCACGACTCATAGTGACCCTATGAACAGAAGGCCTGAGGCCCCTCTACAGCTATCGATGTTTATAAACAATCATCGAGTTTCCAGAAGCATGTTGTTTAGGAAGTGGATGCCATACCCGTTTCTCATTATTTAAATTTTATTTTCTACTTCTTATACTATTAAAAAAAATAGTTCCTACTTTTGAGCCACTTCTTGCAGGTACTATGTCAATCCAATTCATTTAACTCTATCCTATCCAGTTCCTTTTTTATCCTTAGTATCTATCAAGTACAAAGTTCTGTGATTTGTGTCTTTTGATGATGTAGCCAAAGTAAGCAAGCTTAATTATTGCCATTCTAAATTCTAAGAACCATTCTGGCTTTATTTCTGTCACACATGTAGATTTGTTCTAGAAGTCCACAATATATTTTATATTATTTACCGCAATTTGAATGTGCCCTAATCCTTTAATATTCCTTTTTTATTTATGTAGGTTTTACATAAATATGAGGCATCTCAAAATTCCCTTGCTTGGATGAGTTATCCATGTACTGAAGTAGTCTTTAAAATAGCATCTTTACATTTTAACATTTGTAGAGGAGCATTTTGTTGCAGATTTGTCCAATAAATTACATTATTTAATTTCTTGCTGTTGCCTCCAGGGATATTATTTTTTATTTTATTATTTTTGTGTGTGTACCATCAAATAAGATCTGACTGGTACAGGAGGAGATTGTCCCTCCTTCCCCAGCGGAGCATCTGGTGGATTCGAACCATGCGACTCTGGGATTGTAGTTGCAGCTCCTTACCACTAGGCCACCAGAGCTCCCCTAGAGATATTATTTGTTGATTTAAGTAAAACTAAATTCTTGACAACTTCAATTTTTTCCACTTATTTGTCATGCCATCACTTGTAGCCTCAGTTGTGAGCATTTTCATTCATTCACTCACACTCAGGTGTAATCTATACTATTAGCTATGTTGTTGTTGTTGTTGTTTTTACATACTGTTGAGTTTGAAGCAATTATTCAAAGGCTGTAAATTGTAAAGGAGCAGGTTGCTCATCTTTGTCCTGCAGAGCAGCTGTTGGATCTGAACCATTTGCCTTTAGATTGGCAGAGCAGCTCCTTACCAATAATCTACCAGATCTCACTGAAAGCTGTTTACCTTTACATTTACTGGTGAGTGCTTAAAAGGTCTCTGGTAGAGTAATTTGCAAAGAGTTGCCTTGCTAGCCCAAAGGCCATTCCTGTCTGGAATATGGACAATCTCCTTATCTGTATGTTACATTTTGGAAAATTGTTGGAAAGTCAGCTATGAATAGTTCTGCCTCAAAGGAAAGGAGTTTGACTTTTTCTTTTCAGTAAGTACTTTATCTTAATTTTCAACAAGAAATGATTTGTAATAGAAGTTGTTAATGGATTTTCCTTCAATCCTAATACTTCATATATTCGTTGTATAGTCCAATTTCTTCTATTTGACCTATATGTAAATTAATATGTAAGGGGGAAGAATAAAAACCTAGATCATAACAAGTCATGGTTAACATTAGGAAGAATGGGGATTCCAGAACACTTGCTTGTGTTTGTACCAACCTAGACCTAGACCAAGAGGCTGTTGTGTTAACAGAGCAATGGAATGGTTCATGGGAAGGTGTGCATTAGGGTTGTATCATTTCTCCATACTTATTCAATATGTATGTTGATCAAACTGCTTGAGAATCTGGAGTCTATGAAAAGGAATTTGGCATCAGGTTGGAGGAAGAATCTTTAGTAACTTCAGTATGCAGATAACACAATCATGTTTGCTGAAAGTAAGGAGGATTTAAAGTACTTGCTGCAGAAGATCAAAGACTGCAGCCTTCAATATAGACTAAAACTCAATGACAAAAAGAAATAAACAAATAAAACAAAACAGAAATCCTTGCTCCTGGACTGATAGGTAACTTCCAAACGAACAAACACAAATCTTAGAGAAAGTGTAGTCAGAATGTTCGTTGGAGGCAAAGATAATGAGAACTCTTCTCATGTCCTTGGGGCATGTTGTTAGGAGAGGTTGTTACTTGAAAAGGGGCATCAGGATTGGAAAGGTTGAGAGACAATATAGGAGAGAAAGACCCTTCACCAGGTGAGTTGACATAGGCACTGCCAAAATGGGCTTCAGTATGCTGGATATTGTGAAGATGGTAAAGGATAGGACAGAGTTCTGATTTGTTGTTTTTAGAGTTGCTATGTGTTGTACTCAACTCGTCAACACTTAACAACAACAACAACACATTTTTCCTCATTGTAAACGTTTTAGTATACTTTATTCCTTTTACAGAACTAACTTGTTATTTAGCTGATTACTAACTTGTTATTCAACTGATGTTCAATACCCTCACCATAGTGAGGTAGTTGTAGGACCTATGAGATGCTGAGTTTTTCCATAATTTCTTGTTTTTCCAAAATCATGCTGTGATTTGAGTTTACAAAGAAAATCTGGTTTTTATTCAACAATTCATACACTTTATGTTTCATAACATTGATGACAATCTCCACGATGAAAGATCATTCTTTCTACTTGAACATTCTGCATTCCATTTTCCTTCTTTATTTCCTATCCTTTCCTGTTTTCTGAGTTTCTTCTCTGAATAATCACTATTCCTTTGGTTTTGTGTGACTGATTATCCTAAGGACTTTGATGTTACTCTACAGTGCTAACATTTGATTGGAAGTTTGTCGTATAGATGGTTTCAATTTTTGGCAGCCTTGAATGATGACAAAAGACTATAATACTGGGAATTCCACCAGTCTCTATCAGACAAATAAGCCTGGTCATTTTTTTCTTTTTTCACTTTTTATTGAATTTTGTTCTTAATTTTTCTCCTACTTTCTCAGAATCCTGCTTTAGTGATTATTTTCAGATCAATCAATAGTATAAGCATTACAGGCAGGAATAACTAATTGTTCTACTCTCAGTATGTAGAAATTGATGTTCATGTAATCCATTAGTCCTCTGAACTAATAAGATCTTACACCTCACCCCTTAACACTTCTTTGCTTTTGATGCACAGAGACTAATATTTGCATCTTAGATGGTGGCTCTCCATGTTCCACCCCCCTCCATACAAAATAATGGTGTCATTTTTAATAATGAGAGTAGAAATCGTTTTCAAGAAAAACATATGGTCATGTTTCTATTTTCTTTTCATGAAAAGTATGTGCCACTCTAAAAAAATCCCACACTATTTGAAACTTTTAAAAAAATAACTTTAATGAACATTTACAGAGGTTTTGGGTTTCCATTCACTCATTGCTGCACTTCTCTCCCCGCCCAGCCCTCTCCCCATCCCCCCACCCCCCAGTTCGCTCCTCTCTTTTAAAAGCAAAATAAACACTCCCTTCCTGGTACACAATCCCCCCCCGCACCCCTCCCACTGCCCCAAGTACATTCCACTATGCAACCTTTATTTTAAACTTTTTTTTATTGGTTTTCTTACAAAATTCACATCAATTATGTTTCACACTATTCTTCATTCACATTGTTTTTCATATAATCATTCTCATGCTTTGTAAAAAAAGTAGGTTTTATAAAAGTAATTACGATTGGGCCATTCTCATCATCACCCTTCTTTTTTTGCCCAGGTCTTTCTCATTTACATCTCCCACCCCTTCCCCACTCACCAAACTGTGTAACCCTGTGGTTGTGCCTCTCCCCAGTTTTAGCCCTCTCTAAATTGAGTCCCCATACACGTTTACTAGTTATCCTTTTATTTTTACAATAATGATCTTATGCAGTATTTGTCCTTATGAAACTGTGCTAGTTCACTCAATATATTGCTCTCCAGCCTCTCCGAAGTTACGTAGTATTTTTCCAAGTTATGTAATATTTTTTAAAAATAATTTCTTCTGAGAGTTGTATAGCATTCCCTTGAGTGAATATACTACAATTTCTCAATCAGTTTGGTTTCGGTTGGGCTGTTTTCTTGTTTTTGTGATTATGAATAATGCTGTTATGAACATTGGTGTGCAAATCTTCGTTTGTGTCTCAGTTTTAATTTCCTTGAGATATATTTCTAGTAAGAAAAATCTGGGTTATATGGAGTCTCTATGTTCATTTTTCTTTAGAAAATGTCAAGCTGTCTTCTAGAGTGGTTGTACCGTTTTACAATCCCACCTCTTCACATCCTCTCCCATGTTTATTGTTTGCTGTTCTATGAAATGTTGTCACTGCTATTTGGATAAGATGGTTATTTCATTGTGGTTCTGATTCGCATATCTCATATTGCCAGTGATTTTGAGCATTTCTTCATATGTCAGTAGGCCACCTGAATATCTTCCTTTGTAAGAAGTTTTTCTGTGTGTTTTACTCATTTTGTAATTGGGTTTTCAGTCCTATTTTTTCTGGAGGTCTAGGAATATTCTGTAAACTTTGTTGAGACTATTTTTCTGGGATGCTATTGCCAGTGTTTGGTCCTAGTTGGTAAGCTTTCTTTTTACCCAGCTAGAAAAAAAGAAATTTAGCTGAAAGCCCCATTCATTCGTTTTATCTTCACCAGATTGTGCTTTTCTGGCTATATGTGGCAGCCTTTTTATACCACAGGCTAGCCCTTCAAAGCTTGATCCCAGTTTGTCTTTTTTGAACTTTATGGGTTTGGGATTTACTCTCAGGTCTTTGGTCACCGTGAGTTTATTTTTGTGAATGGTGTGAGATACAGACTCTGATTCACCTTTCTGCAGGTAGGAGTTCAGATTTGCTAGCACCATTTGTTGAAGAGGTTATTTCCCCATTTGATAAATTTTATATCCTTGTAGAATATCAGTTGACCATAGATAGATGGGTTAATTTCTAAATTCTCTATTCTGTTCCATTGATCTACGTGCCTGCCATTGTACATTGCTCTTTTGGTTTAATTTTTGGTTTTCAGAAGTGCTTTGCTTATTTGGTGTCTCTTTCATCTCCAAATAAACTTGCCATTTTCTCTTTGATCTCATTAAAAAATGAATTTGTTGTCTCTATCGAGATTACATTGAACATATAGATTGCTCTTGGTAGGATTATCATTTTCATGATATTGAATCTTTCTATCCATGAACAGGGAATATTTTTTCCATTTCTTTAGGTCTTTTACTGTGTCTTGAAGAAATGTTCTGTAGTTTTCTGTGTACAGGTCTTTTGTATCTCTAGTTACGTTCACTCCCAAGTATCTCAAGTATACCCAAGTATTTGTGGTTGCCTGTTGTAAATACTATTGCTTTTTTAGTTTCCTTTATTAGTTTTCTTTGTTACTGGAGAGGAATCCCACTGATTTTTGGATATTAATTTTGTATCCTTAAACCCTACTAAACTGATCCAGTAGCTCTAACAGGTTTTGTTGTTGTTGTTGTTATTGTTGTTTTGTTGTTGAGTCATTGGGGTTTGCTGTGTACACTATCATCTCATCAGCATAGAGCAGCGGATTAACCATCTCTTTGCTGATATGGATGCATTTTATTCCCTTCTTTTGTTGTATTGCCCTAGCAAATACTTCCAATACAATATTGAATAGAAGTGGTGATACTGAGAATCCTTGTCTGGCCTCTGTTCACAAGGAAAATGCTTTTGGTCTTTCTCCATTGAGAATGATATTGGCTCTTTGTTTTGGAGAGATAGATAGATAGATGATAGATGATTGATAGATAGATATAGATCTCTATCTATATCTATCTATATCATCTATATATAAACTTTTCACTGTGTTGAGAAAATTCCTTTTATTATATTTTGCTGAATAACTTAATCAGGAAAGGAGTTGGATTTTATCAAATATCTTTTCTTTATTAATTGCTTAGATTATATCCTGGCTTACCATATTTTAAGATCTCAGCCACTATTCACCAAAACAGGATGTAAAACACTGTCTTCGTAGGCTATGTTAGATTACTTGATCTTGATATCTGAGCTCATAAACTCAGCAACTCAATTCTTAAATGTCTTTGATTACAGCGACAAAATGTTAACAATTGTGTCCCTGTTTGTTCTATTTTACACATAAATGTACTTTAGCACATACAGATCCATATGTTGAAATATATGCTGAACATATGTGATCATGGATAAGCAGCATCATTTCATCATGCCTGTCAAGTTATGCATCTCTTCAAAAGATTATTATCTTCAATTCATTATAATGCTAGGTTATATATGTGATACTATGCTAACTTTAAAAAAAATATCAGTAAATGCAGAAGCATCACTCTGAACATTCAGCCATCATATCTACCTCAATAAATTTAAATGAACACCACTAATCTCCTTCCCAATATTGAGACTTATTTTTTATTTACTTTTCCCAAAAGTAGACTTTCATTATTTCATCCCATCTCCATTTAAAGGAAATTTCTGCCAACTACAAGATCAGTTTAAACTCTTCACCCTGGTGTCACTCCACATTAGTTTATTATTAATCCCCAACCACTTTTCAAGGCAGCTTTCCAGATTCTCCACTCTGTGCTTCCTTCAAGTCAGTCAGAATCACAATCATACAGGTGCCTCTTCCTAACATCTTTTTTTTTATATTCATTCCTTCTTTACATGTTTATTAATTTAAAATATTATTATTTACATAGAAAACTGACATATACAAGTGGCTTCAAAATATTTTGGAAGTATATAAAGCAATAGAAATTTTTTCCAATTACTTTCTGCTTCTCTACATTCCTCAAGATGCAACCACTATTCAGAGTTGCTCTTTTTTTGTTTTCTGGTAATCTATGATCAGTATATGTAGCTATAGTAGCTTCAATGATAAGGTATTAAGGTGTTATCAGTCCAAAGGCACACAGTTCAAATCTATCAGCTATTTTGTGGAAGAAAGATGAATAATCTCCTGCTGTATGATTTACTGCTCTGAAAACCCACTGGGTCGTCAACTATGAGGGTGGCTCCAACTTGACATGGCACGACAATGATCACTACACCCTATTAAAAAGACAAATTTAGACAGCATAGTGTAGGGTTTTATTCTAGAGTAAATTCTTGCTTTTAAATTATTTTCTTTGTAATTTTTTTAAAAATTTCATTATTTATCTTGGTTGAAAGAAGAGAGTTCTGGAGATAGGATACATCCTGGCATACATCCCTCCCAATTTTGAAAAATGCAGTTTTTCCTTGCTCTGTTCTGATGACTTCCTCCTGGTCCAAGTATAGGTTTTGCATTAGCACAATCAAGTGTTTGGGATTCCTATTCTTCTCAGAGTCAGCCACAGTTTGTTGTGATCCACACAGTCAAATGCCTTTGCATAATCAATGAAACACAGATAGACATTCTTCTGGTATTCCTTGCTTTCAGCCAAGATCCATCTTACATTAGTTACAATATCCCTATTACCACGACACTTCTAAGCCCAGCCTGGACTTCTGGAAGTTTCTGTTGATGTATTGTTCCAGTCGTTTCTGCGTAATTTTTAGCAGAATCTTGCTTGCATGTGATATCAATGACATTGTTTGATAATTTCCACACTCTGCTGGGTCACCTTTCTTTGGGATAGGAACAACTATAGATCTCTTCCAGTTAATTGGCGAAGTGGTTGTCCTGAAAATTTCTTGGCACAACTTGGTGAACACATCTAAGGCAGCATCTATTAGTTGAAATGTTAGTTGAAATACGTCAACTGGTATACCATCAATTCCTAGGGCCTTATTTTCTGCCAATTCCTTCAAAGCAGTTTAAACTTCTTCCTTCATCACCATAGGCTCTTGCTCATATGTTTCATGAAAATCTCTGTGTCTGCCAATTCCTTTCTGTATAGTAACTCTGTTATTCTATCTTGTTTAATATTTTCTGGATCATTTATTAATCTGCCCAAAGTATGCCTAAGTGTAACAACTCGAGGTCTAAATTTGTTCTTCAGTTCCTGGAGCTTAAGAAATGCTGAGCACTTAGGCCCCATTGGTTTTCTGACTCCAGCTCCTTGCATATTTTATTGTAGTACTTTACTTTGTCTTCTCATGCTGACTTTTGAAATCTTCTGTTCAGCTTTTTAATATCTTGAATTCTTCCTTATGCTTTGGCTTCTTAGCACTCCAGTGCAATATTCAGTCTATTCTGATATCCGTGTTAGTCTTTTCTTCTTCTCTGTCTTTGTAATGACCTTTGTACTCTTCCTGGATGATACTCTTAATATCCTCCCCAAACTCATCTGGACTTTGTTCATTGGCGTTCAAGGCCTCTAAACTGTTCCTGAGATGGTTCTGAAATAGACTACAGGTCATATTTTTGTTCCAGTGGATTTGATTTAATTTTCCTTAGCTTCAGCTTGAATTTGCTTATGTATAGTTGGTGGTCTGTTCCACAGTCAGCACCTGATCTAGTTTTCACAACTGTTCATTCCACAGATGTAATCAATCTGATTCCTATGCACACAATCAGGTGACATCTATGTGTATAACTTGTATTTATATTTCTTATAGGCATATTTGCAATGAATACATCATTGTGCAAAATGCAATCATTCTATCTCCAGCTTCATTTCTGTCACTGAGTCCATGTTTTCCAACTTCTGTGTTCCAACTTTTGCATTCCAGTCACCCATTATTATTAATGAATCGTGATTGCAAGTTTGAGTGATCTCTGATTGTAGAGGCTGGTAGAAATCTTATATGTATAAATCATACATAGAAATCATATGTATATAGAAATCATATAAGTAGAAATCATATGGGGGCACCCCATGCGCCAGCCACCTGCAGGGACCTGTGATCATGCCCAGTGTGCCTAGGTCCCCTCCATCAGAGCCCGAAAACGCACACTCTCTCTTCAGATGAGGGAGCAGACCAGTGACATGGGAACAGTCCAGTGATATGGCGCAAACCTGAAATGTGAGGAGTCTGAGGTGCTGGGGACCAGTGAACTTACAGCTTAACATCTATGAATGGACTGGACCAACAGCCCAAACTCCTGGCAGTACCCAAGCCCCAGCCCTCCCACATGCACACACCCTAGCAGTGGTGTCATAGCCCTGCACCCCTGCACTCCCTGCCCCCGCCACAGTCCCATACCCCCAGTGATGGTGCCACAGTCCTGCACCACTGACAGCGCCCTAGGGCAACTAGAGAGTTTTTCATGCCATACAGAGACTGACCAACAGTGCTGGACAGTAGGATTTTGAATCAGAAATTTTGTTGGAGCAATTCCTTTCAGAGCTACAGGAACACAAAGCCACGCCGCAGATCGAGCCATTGCCGGAAGCCACCAGCTGAGCTGCTGTGGGACAGATCATGCAGGAGAAAGGCCAGTAGGATCCTGACTGGGTTTTACTGGGCACTTCAGATTGCCTGGGAGAGTACCCAAAGGTGAGCCCACTGGTGGGAATTTGGCTGAGCTCTCTTGGGCCTCGCTGACTGCCCGGGAACAAGTGGGCCAATAGGAATTTGTCTGAACTTTTGTGGACACTGCAGACCAGCCAGAAGTGAGTGGTTCAGTGGGAATTTGACTTTGACTTCTTGGGTCCCCTTGCACCCAGGAACCTGCTTGTACAGGGGCCGCTGTGTGAGGGCACCTGTATAAGTGCCACTGGGCAGGGAACACTGAGTGAAAACCACAGGGTGGGAGATGGACAGCTGGAATTTGAATAGGAACCCCAATTGTGAGCACATCTGGACAGCTGAGGCCTGAGTTACGTTCCCCAAGTGGCTGACCTGCCCTTGTGATCACCCCACCCCCGTGCCTACCCCAACCCATTTGGCTCTCATCTTTGCCTACACGTATGATCAATCAACTTTCCTTTAATCTGGAGCACCTTGACCCGTCTTAGCTACAAGGGGCTGCTCTCACAGGCTCTGGACTGATATTTCCCAGGAGTCAGAAGTTCAGAGAAAATACAAGTGGGCTATCTGCCCAACTGATCTCTAGAGCATTGTCTTCAGATCAAGAACATATCAATGTCTGGAAGAAAGCAAGCTATCTCACACATTACACAAGTACAAAGCAAGATGTCACCCCCGAAGGCTGACACAGTACCAAATGATTTCCTGAAACCAGAAAATCTGATGGAACTTTGTGACACAGCATTTAAAATAACAATGAGAATATTTTCAGTGGACGAAAGACAACTTGAAGAATTATAGGATACTACAAGCAAAAATCAGGAGAAGCTCAAAAGCAAACCAGAACAATGTAGAAAAAACAAACGAGGCATTAGTGGCACTGGAAAAACAAGAAACCACTATCCAAAATATGAAGTCCAACATGATGGAAGGAGACATGAGCAAAATTGAAGAGATGGAACACAGAAGTAGTGAAATAGAAGACAGAATTGTCAACACTGATCTGCTAGAGCAAAAAGCAGATTCAAAAAAGGAGTAAAAAGAAGAAAACCTAAGAATAATGTAGGAAAAAATCAAGAGAAATAACATGTGCATTATGGAATCCCAGAAAAAGAAGCAGGAAGCAAAGGCACCCAAAAATTTGTGGAAGAATTACTAGAGGAAAACTTTCTAGGCATAATGAAGAATGAGATAATATATATTTAGGAAGCTTAGTCCGTATGTACTAGATCCCAAAAGAAAAACATCAAGGCATATCATACTTAAATTTGCCAGAACCAAAGATAAGGAGAGAATCCTGAAAACAACAAGGGAGAAACAAAGAATAACCTATAAGGGAGAGCAGATAAGATTACATGCCGATTTCTCAGCAGAAACATAAAAGCAAGAAGACAGAGGAAGGACATAAATCAAACACTCAAAGAACACAACTGTCAACCAAGAATACTGTACCCTGCAAAATTATACATCAAATATGAAGGAGCTATGAAGATATTAGAAGAAAACTAGAACCTAAGAGAGTTTGTAAAAACTAGACCAGCATTTCAGGAAAGACTCAGAGATGTCCTTCTTACAGAGGAACCACAGAAAGCATCAGGGACCAAAGTAGCTAGCAACAACACCAAAAAGAACTCAATACAATGATAGCAATAAACTTTGCCTCTCAATAATCACACTGAATGTGAATGGTTTAAATGCACCACTGAAGATAAAAAGAGCAGCAAAATGGAGAAAAAACCAAAAGCCATCAGTGTGTTGTCTATAAGAGACACATATGAAAAATGAAGATAAAGAAAGACTAAAAATGAAAGGGTGGGGGGAAAGAAACCAAGCAAATGGCAACCATAAAATGGCAGGAGTAGTGATATTAATCTCTGATAAAATACATGTCAATGTAAAAACCATCACAAAAGACCAGGAAGGTCACTACATAATGCTGAAAGGCTCAATAGAACAAAAGGACATAACAATAATAACTATCTATTTACCAAACGAAAGACCTGCAAAATATTTAAAACAAACATAAACAAAACTGAAAAAGGAAATAGACAACACTAATATTATACTTGGAGACTTCAATACACCCCTTTCAATAAAAGATAGAACTACCAGAAAGAAACTCACCAAAGATACTGAAGAATAAATCCACACAATAAACCAACTTGACCTCATAGATATTTATAGGTTAATGCACACACACAAAAAGCACAGTATACTTTCTTCTCCAATGTGTATGGAATGTTCTCCAAAATAGATCACATTCTAGGTCACAAAGCAAGCATCAATAAAAAACAAAAAATAAACAAACAAAAAACATACAAATAATACAAAGTAACTATTAAGATCATAATGCTACAAAATTAGAAATAAAATAAGATAAAGGAGAAAAAAACTCGTCCATTTGGAAGCTGAACAACACCTAGTTTGAATATTACTGGGTACTAGAAGAAATAAACAATGAATTTTAAAAGTTTCTTGAAACAAATGACAATGAAAATAACACTTATCAAAACCTCTGGGAAACAGCCAAAGCAGGAATCAGAGGTCAACTTATAGCAATAAACCAACACATCAAAAGGCAGGAAAAATTGACCATTGACTCTCTAATCCAACATCTCCAGCAAATGGAAAAAGAACAGCAAGGAAACGCAACACCCTTTAAAAAATGAAATTCTAGAAATTGGAGCAGAAATAAATGAAATGTTGTTGTTGCTGGTTTGTGCCGTCGAGTCACCTGTGAATCATAGCGACCCCCCCCCAAAAAAACCAATTGAAACTGGTTCTTTGAAAACGTCAATAAAATCAACAAACCCTTAGCAAAACTCACAAAAGAAAAGAAGGAGAAGACACAAAACCTGAATGAGAGATGCATTAGGCAACATCACAACAGAACCAACTAAAATAAAACGGGTAACATTAGAGTATTTTGAAAAACTATACTGAAACACATATGAAAAACTAGAGGAAATAGACAAATAGATATGCACAACCTACCTAACCTGACACAAACTGAAACTGAACGACTGAACAAACCCATTAAAAAAGAAGAAATTAAAAAAGTAATACAACAGCTTCCAACCCAAAAAAGCCCTGGACCAGATGGTTATACAAGTGAATTTTATCAAACATTCAGAAAAGAAATGTAACCAATTCTACATAACCTATATCATAAACAGAAAAAGGTATAATTCTAACAGATTCAATCTCTGAAGCAAACATATCCTTGATATCAAAGCTGGGAAACAACACCACCAAAGTAGAAAACTATAGGCCAATATCTCTTATGAATATACATGCAAAAATTCTGAATTAAATACTGCCCAATAGAATTCAAAGATACATCAAAGAAATAATTCACCATGATCAAGTGGGATTTATAACAGGTAGGCAAGGGTGGTTCAACATAAGGAAAACAATTAATGTAATTCATCACATTAACAAAGCAAAGAACAAGAACCACATGATCCTATCAATTAATGCAGACAAGGCCTTTGAAGAAATCCATCACCCTTTTCCTGAAAAAAACACTCAACAAAATTGAATTAGAGGGGAATTACTTCAACATAATAAAAAGTCCTTATGCAAACACAAGAGCCAACATTGTTCTCAATGGAGAGAGGTTAAAGGCATTCACTTTAAGAACAGGAACTAGGCAAGAATGCTCACTCTCACCTATCTTATTCAATATTTTATTGGAAGTCTCAGTGATAGCAATAAGGCAAGAGAAGGAAATAAGTGGTATGTAAAGTGGCAAAGAGGAGGTAAAATTATCTCTCTATGCAAATGATATGATAGTATACCTAGAAAACTTTAAAGACTCAGCAAGAAATCTATTGAACATAGTTGACCAGTTCAGCAAAGTAGCACGATACAAGATCAACATACAAAAATCAGTTGGATTTCTCTATAGTGACAAAGAGAATACAGAGCCGGAACTAAGAAAAACAATACCCTTCACAATAGCTAATCACAAGACTAAATTCTTGAAAGTAAATCTAACCAGAAGCACAAAGGATCTATTCAAAGAAAATTACAAAGCATTACTACAATAAATGAAAAGAGACCTGGAGAATTGGAAGAATATCCCTAGCTCATGGATGGGAAGACTCAATATCGTGAAAATGGCAGTACTACTAAAGGCAATTTACACATTCAATGCAATCCCAATACAAATACCAATCCCATTCTTCAACAAGATGGAGAAGGTAATCTGCAGTTTCATTTGAAATGCAAAGAAGCTTCAAATAAGCAAAGCACTTCTTAAAAGTAGAAAAAAGGTAGGAGGCATCTCACTCTCTGACTTCAAATCTTACACTGCTGTTGTGGTTAAGATAGCATGGTATTGGTACAATGACAGACACAAAAATCAATGGAATAGAATTGAGAACCTAGAAATCACCCCATCTATCTATGGTTAACTGATTTTTGACAAGGAGATGAAATCAGTTAAGTGGGGAAACAACAGCCTTTTTAACAAATGGTGTTAGGAAAATTGGAAAACTATCTGCAGAAAACTCAAGCACGATCCACACTTCACTCTATATACAAAAACCAATTCTAGGTGGATCATGGTCCTAGGATTAAAACAAAGGACTATAAACTTCATTAAAGAGAAGCTTAGAAGAATGCTAGAAGTCCTAATCCACAACATAAACAGTTTTCCAAGTATCCTGAAAAATCTACAACCAGGAGAAGATAAAATAGATGAATGGGACCTTCTAAGAATCAAATCCCTGTGCATGTCCACAAACTTCAACAGGGTTAAAAAGAAAGCCAC
>NW_006400140.1:863132-863619 GCF_000299155.1 Elephantulus edwardii | reverse complement strand
ATATAAATATATAAATCATATATATAAACCATATATATATACCAATCATATATATTTTTTTCTTGTTATTATGTGCAATCAAGTTTCTTGCAGCTCATAGTGACTCTAGGCACAACACTCCTAATCCTTGCTCTATCCTGTGCCAATCTTACTCTGTCCTGTGCCAATCTTATTGTCTCTGACACACCTATCCACATTACTCCAGTCACAGAATCAATCCATCTTATTGAGGCCTTTTCTCTCTTGTGATGGATTTCCTCTCTCCCAAGCATGATGTATCTCTAAAGAACTGGTTCCTCCTTGCAGCAGGCCCAAAGTGTGTCCGGTAAATCTTCAGAATTCTTGCTTCCAATCAGCAGACTGGTCTCATGTTCTCTGGGATGAACCTGCTTATTCACCATGGTATATTCAATAATCTTCTCCAGCATCACAGCTCAAAGGCATCAGTTCTCCTTCTGTCTTCTCTAGTCATTGTCCAGCTTTCTGA
>NW_006400140.1:861121-861807 GCF_000299155.1 Elephantulus edwardii | reverse complement strand
TAACAAATAGAGAGAAAGAGAAACAGAGAGAGAGTTATGAGAGTTATGTTCCCTTCCTCAGATCCTGTTACACATTCTTTTTTTTATAGTTTATTTTATATTGGTTTACTTACCTAGTTTATATACATTGTGTTTCTATTCTTTATTCATGTTGTGTTACATACAATCTTTCCCATGCATTAAGTTTTATAAAATTAATCACCATTGGACCTTGTTCATCATTACCCTGTCATTTCGCTTCCCCACAGATCCTTCTCATTTTCTTTTCCCTCTTCCATCACCCACCAAACAATGCAACCCTATGTTTTTGCCCCTACTCCTCTTCACCTCTTGCCTCAACCCCTGCCCCTTTTGTGTCCCCATAAATGTTTTACTAGATAGCCTTCTATTTTTTACAACAAACTGTGGCTAACTCAGAGAGGATGGAAATCCCAGAACAATAATACTTGGACCCGGAGGCAGTAGAAATAACAGAGCAAGGATTGCATGGTTCAAAATCAGGAAAGGTGGTATGTCAGGGATGCAGCCTATCATCATACCTTTTTCAATCTCTATGCGGAACAGATCATCCTGGAGGCTGGGCTCTATAAGGAGGAATGTGGCATAAGGATTGAAAGAAGATAAATCAACAACCTGCATTATGCAGATGATACAACCTTGCTTGTTGAAAACAAGGAGGACCTGAG
>NW_006400140.1:858173-860116 GCF_000299155.1 Elephantulus edwardii | reverse complement strand
AGTAGCCAGGAAAATAAAAGGCGCATTGCCATGGGAAAGTCTGCTGTTAGGGACCTCTCCAAAGTACTGAAGAGCAATGGTGTCTCTCTGAAGACTAAGGTGCATCTGATACAGGCCATGGTCTTTGCTATCACTTGGCATGCATCAGAGTGTTGAACAGTGACTAAGGAGGATAGACGGAGAATTGATGCCTTTGAGCTGTGGTGCTGGAGAAGAGTATAGAGGGTACCAAGGACTGCTAGGAAAACCAACAGATTCATCTGTTAAACCGGGCAGCTCCCTGGAGACAAGGATTCTAAAGCTCTGTCTAACACACTTTGGACATGTTGTAAGGAGGGACCAGTCCTTGGACATCATTCTTGGTAGGGTCGAGGGACAGCGCAGGAAGGGAAGGACCTCTATGAGGTGGATTGATTCAGTAACTGAGGTAATCAGGATGGGTGTATCAGAGACAGTGCACTTGACATAGTACAGAGCAGAGTTTAGGGCTGCCATACATAGGGTCACTATGAGTCGCAAGCGACTCAACGGCACATAACAACAACAACAACAATAGTCAACAATGCATAAAAAGGTAATCTAGTGTTCTTTCTTTTAGCTATGATCCAGCTGACATTAGCAATGATATCCCCAGTGCCATGATCTCTTCGGAATACTCCTTGAACTTCTGGCACTTCTCTCTATGCGCTGCTTTACTAATTTTTTTAATGATCTTCAGGAATATTTTGCTTGCGTGTGATATTAATGATACTATTCAAATGAATCCATATTCTGTTGGGTCATCTTCTTTGAGAATGGGAAGTATGGATCTCTTTCAAAACAGATGTCCTCCAAGTTTCCTGATACAGACTAGTGAGCAAATTCAGGGCTGTAACATTTAGTTGAAACATATCAATCACTACCCCATTAATTCCTGGTGTCTTATTTTTTTTGTTAATGCTTTTTGTATAGCTTCAAGTTATTCCTTCATTGCTATTTGTTCATATGGTAGTTCCTGAAGTTTTTTGGTGTTCGTCAATTCTTTCTGGATCAGTAACTTATATATTCTCTCCACCCTTTTTTGATGTGTCCTGGGCAATTCAACATGCTGTCCATAACATCTTTCAATATTGTGACTCATGGCTTATTGTTTTGTGTTTTCACTTCTCTCAGTTTGAGAAATGCCCAGTGAGTTCTTCCCTTTATATGCTCCAATTCCAGCTTTCTGCACATTCATAATATGTTGCTTTGTCTTCTTGAGTTGTCTTTTGAAATCTCCTGCTCAGCTCTTTCACTTTGGCATATTTTCCCTTTATTTTGGATTCTTGGCACTCCAGTGCAATTTTCAGAGTCTCTTCTAAAATGCATATAAGTTTTTCCTTCTTCCTCTGTCTTTGTAATGACCTTTTGCTCTTCATTAATTATATCTTTCATGTCATCACACAACTCATCAGGTCTTCAATCATTGTTCTTAAATGCTTCAAATCTATTCTTATGAAGATTTTGAAATTCAGATAGAATAGACTCAAGATCATATTTTGGTTCTCATAGTCTTGTTTTACTTTTATTTGGCCTTAATTTAAACTTGAGTATGAGTAATTGATGATGTTCCATTCATAGTAAAAATGTCAATTTCAAGTTCTATTCTGAAGTTTAATATGAATGATAGGATGTTATTAATATACAAATAAGGAAGACCTGTTATTGCAAGTGTTATTCAGACATGCACTCCTACAGCTAAAACCAAAGAAGAGAAGATTGAAATTTTCTACACAATCTTGCAGTCTAAAAGTGACCAAACATGAATCAACATGTGTTAATGATCCAGATCCACCACTTTACCACTTGAGGAGTTCTTGAACATGACTTCCAATGGATCTTCTCATAGCTGAGCCGCCAGTAGGTTTTCAGAGACTGTTAATCCAGCAGGAGTAAATTGCCTATCATTTTCACAAAGAGCAACG
>NW_006400140.1:847361-857193 GCF_000299155.1 Elephantulus edwardii | reverse complement strand
AAAAAAAAAAAAACACAAATAGTGACTTTACCTGTGGACCTCACCTGACGGACTACATAGGAATCCAATTGACTACATCTGTGGAAGGAATTGGTGGAAAAGCTCAATATCAGTAGTCAAGAGGCTAGGTATGGACTGAAGAACAGATTATCAATATGTCAACTATGAAATTCCAAATTAAGGCAGTGAACTGTCATTACATAGGCACTTTTTGTTGTTCTTGTGTACCACTGGATCAACTTCAACTCATAGTGATCCTATGAATAGCAGGTCTGTATCTGACCCTAGAAGTGTTGTCCTACTGTCTCTGATGTACTTAAGCCCATTCTTAGAGTCATCATGTCAGTCCATCTTGTGGACAGTTTTCTTCTCTTATGCTGACCCTTTACCTTTCCAAGTCTGATGTCCTTTTCCAAAAACCAGCCACTCTTAACAAAGTGCCCAAATTATATAAGACAAAGCTTCACCATGCTTGCTTCCAAGGAGAACTCCACTTCCTCTTTCTCTAAGATGTAGTTTTTTTGGTTTTGGCATTCCGTATGATTTTTCTTCTCCAATATCAAAACTCAAAAATATAAACTCTTATTTTGTCTTTCTTAGTCATTGCTTACTTTCATATGCAAAGCAAGAAAACGAAAAAGCCATGCCTTTTAATTAAATGTGCCTTACTTAGTCTTTAAAACAATAGTCTTTTTTTTCAGCACTTTGGAAAGGTTCCTGAGAGAAGATTTTTCCCAAAGTAAGACTGAAACGTCAGGCCACGCCTTCAGGGTAAGGACATGTGTCTTGGGAGTCTTAGTGTCAGCTGGAGGGGTCTTTGGTTTCTGGAAGAGAGGAACAGATGGAACGCTCAGGAGCTCATGACTTTCTTTTTGCCACAAGTGGGTGTCAGCAGAGAAGATGTCTAGATGAACTGGGGGTCCCTAGGCCAGAGGTTGCCAGCATTTGGGCATGCCAGAATGATAAAATACTGAAGGACCCGAGGGCCACAGGCCCTCAGGCCTGTTTTTCATTGTTTTTGTTCAAGCATTCTTCTAGATGGGATAGCCCTGGTGTGTCCACTTGCCATAGAGAGGTAACTTGTGGTTGCTGTGAAGCTGAACACTGTGACACTGATGTGCCAAATGTTTTAATGGTTACACATGGCAGACAGTGTTTGATGGTGCTCTCGGATTAAAACAAGCTTGGAAACAGGAGTGGCATCCACTTCCACAATAGCTTGTCTCCAGAAACCCTATGAACCTGGAGAAAGGATAAAAGTCACACAAGTGTTGAGGACTTTCATTCATAGGGTCGCTATGAGTCACATAAGACTAGACAGGACTTAACGACAACAACAACAACAATATGCCTTTAGATTCCTTGACTTCTGGTATCAAGATTATGTACTGTGCATCCATATCAGAATAAATGATTGACAACTTCAATGTTTATTCCATTCCAAAAAAAGGTGATCCAACAGAATGTTGGAAATCTTGCCAAAGATTATTAAAAAATGGCTAAAACAATATATCAACAGAGGTTTTCAAAATTCAACACTGAACTTAAAAGGGGTGTAGCACCAGATATATCATAGTTAATGAAAGTTGTACCTTGATACAGAGTAGATAATATCAGAAGGATGTCTGTCTATGTTTCAGAGATATTGTACATAGTGTTGCTATGAGTCACATTTGAAATGGAACTTATTCCCCTTTTAAAAGAAAGAGACCTGACACAGTGAATAAATAATCAAACACCGCCACTAGTATCACATGCGAGGAAATCCTGCTGAAGATCAACCATAATCAATTGGGACAGTATATTAGCAAAAATACAAGATGGCACATAACAACAACAGCAACAGGTTTAAGAAAACTCTTGACACTAGGGACATCATCACTAATGTCAGATAGAACTTGGCCAAAAGCAGAAAGTACAAGAGGAATATCTATCTGTGTTTCATTGACTTTGTCATGGCATTTGACTGTATAGATCACAACAATGTGGGGTTAACCTGGAGAAGAATGGGAATCCCAGAACATCTGATTGGGCTCATGTGAAGCCTGTACTTGGACCAGGATCAAGTCATCTGAGCAGATCAAGAAAACACTGCATGGTTCAAAATCAGAAAAGGAGTGTGTCAGGGATGTGTCTTGTCTCCATACTTTATAGCCTTATGCAGAATAGATAATTTGAGAGGCTGGACTTTCTGAGGAGGAATGTAGCATCAGGATTGGAGGAAGATTCATCAACAACTTGAGTTATGCAGACGACAGAACCTTGCTTCCTGAGCCTGAGGAGAGACAGAAACATTTGCTGCAGAGGTTCAAAGATATTGCAGAGGATCTGATATATGGATGAACCTCAATAACAAGTAAACAGAGTGTTACCTCTGAACCAATTCACAACACCATTCATGATAGATGGAGAACAGATACAGATTTTTAATAATTTCAGCTTGCTCGGTTCCATAATCTACACTTTTATCACCAGCAGTCAAGAAATCAAAAGATGAGTTGCATTAGAAAATCTGTTGTCAGGGACCTCTTCAGAGTGCTGAAGAAAAACAATGTCAGTCTAGAGACCAAGATTGTCTAGTTCAAGACATGGTCTTCACAATTACTAGATATGCATCAGAGAGCTGGACAATGACCAAAGATGAAAGAAGATTATTTGATGCCTTTCAGCTGTGGTGCTGGAAAAAAGTATTAAATACACCATAGACTCCAAGAGAACTAACTGATATGTCTTGGATAGCATGAAACCATATTACTCCTTAGAAGCAAGGATTATGAGTCTCCGTCTCACATACTTTGGGTGTGGTACCAGGAGATACTAGTCCTTGAAGAAGGATATCATTCTTCAAAGGATGGAGGACAGTGCAGAAGAGGAACGCTCCCAAGGTAAGATGGATTGACATAGTAACAGTGGCAATTAGGATAGGTGTATCAGAGACAGTGAGATTTCCTTAAGATAGAACAGGTTCTTTATTCTCCCTCACCAATGAAGTTTATCCTCACAAATTGGTGTTCTAAATTTTTTGTAAAAGATCTAATTAAATAATGTTTAAAGAAAAATAAAAGAGCTGGTTCTAGAATTACTGTGCAGAGTATTGCTATGAGTTGTAGTCAACTTGACAGCACATAACAATAAATAATAACATGAGTCATAGGGGACTTGATGGTATATACTACAACAATATAAGCTCATATACATTATCAATTATTAGAAAACTATTGTACTAAACAAAAATTCCAAAAATAAAAGTCTTCAAATATGCCATTGTTGTTGTCTGGTGCTGTTGAGTTTAGCACAACTCACAGTATTTCTGGGAATAAAAGATATTAACCTTGTCCTATCCTGTGTCATCCTTATAATCTGTGACATGCTGAAGCTCATTGCTGCATTCAGCATTTTAATCTCCTTGGTTTAAGGTCTTCTTTTTTCTCTCTTTTGCCAACCCTCCATCTGTGAATATAGTGTCTCTGATATTTGCCTTGAAATGGTAAATACTATACATATATTCAATCAAGTGTTTCAATAAAACACGAAATTTATTTAAATACTCATTCTGGATACAAATACTCTCTCTTCAATATACAATTTAAAGAAAAAGATCCAGTTTTAATGGATTTCATATTTGAAAAAGTAAGTACTTTTGATTTAACCATGGCAATATTGTGGTCTAATCTATTGTGAATTGCACAGATACTTCAAGGGTAGCTCCTTTCTAGTGATTTGGATACTCGAGGGCTTCTGAGAGAGAAAAGTAGGAAATCTCCTCCCAAGTTATGTACAGTCTCTTGAAAACCCACTGGAGGGTCAAATTGAATTGGTTTTGACTCAAAGATAATGAGCGAGTGTGAGTTTGATATAACATAGTCTCAATATGTAGTGACTCGATTCATTTCCATCTAGTTTGATCAACTCATAGCTAACTCATAGCTTTTCATTAGGTTTTCAAGGCCGTTGATAGCAAGGAAGGAGACTGTTCACCTATCTACTATGTTGTTGTTGTTGTTGTTGATTGCCTTTGAGTCAAGCATGACTCAGCAACCTTATGAGCAAAAGGCCTGAAACCCCTCTACAACTATCAATATTTATCAAAGCTCATCAAGTTTCTGGAAGCATGTTATTTAGGAAGTGGATGCCACTGTAGAAGGTTAAAAAAAATGGCAGCTATGTGTGATAGCAAATGACCCATAATAGTCATTGATTAAAAATTTAAGAATAACTTAATTGTAAAGAGAAATATTTTAGAAAAATAAAGAAAATCATGTTTTTCTAGAATGGGATGTTGAAAGATTTAAGTAAGGAATAAATCCCCACAAATAAATAGTTTTAGTTATAATTCCTATAGAGATTTGTTTATTGTTTGTCTTCCCACTAGAGGGCAGGGCCTTCTCAGTTTTATTAAGAGCCAAGACTATATATAGCAATTAGTAGGTGCTCAAAAAAATAAGCATTTTAAAAACACGGGAAAAATATTGAAGAAGTCATCAAAATCATGCAACTGAAATTTTTGGATGCTGCATTAATTTGGATCTTGCACTTTAACTTGGCCCATGTCCACACAGAAAAACATTGCTTACAGCACATACAAGAGGAACATTCTATTTAGCATGAGACTTTGGCTCTGTTAGGCTCCTGAGTTCGTGGTTTGAACATACACAGTGTTCGTGCTTCAGCCTAGTTGCAACATCAGGCAAATGCAAGAATCTCAAATGAGCCAGCTGAATCTTTACAAGAGCAATTGGATGGAAATGTTTGGGCTTACAACCGACTAGGCTTTATCTACACCACAATGTGAGCAGCAGGTGTCTAGAAATATCCATCCTCCAATGAGGCCCCTGCCATGTGAGGATGGCATGCAGCTGGCTGATTTTGCAGAAAGTTATAGTGAAGGAGTTGCTTAAAGAAAGTGAATCTGTTTCCAGAATATTTTCTGTTTCCAGTATGTTCCATGAAATATACCAGTGTTTTAAAATATGTTAGCATTTTTTTAATGCAAACTACTGTTCCTATTATGATTTTTTCCTAAAATCACTGAAGTAATGCCCAAAAATTTCACATGTAGTGGTAGACTACACATATTCTCATATGCAATTATACCTACTAGAAAATATCTGAGAAAAGAAATCTATAAACTTGGCATTACCTTCAGGTGTTACAATGTGACTTTGCAAGTGTTCAGTGTTTTTGCAAATGAAAACCATTGGATCCAAGATACTGAAAAAATTATATATATATACACACACACATATGGTGTAAACTTAGAGATAATCTCTACTTAAATATTATTAAACTTATTTTTCATTTACAAATGGGCATAAGCCTTAAAAAATAATAATATGTTATGTGGTATAAACATAGAGATAATCACCATTAAAATATTATGAAAACTTATTTTTTAAATATTTACATAATTTTCCAAATATTAATGGGCTTAGAAGTTATATATGTTATTGTTCTTGTTTTATGCCATTGAGTCGCCTAGCTTTGAACCTTGTCCAATCCTAAGCCAATCTTACCATCTCGGACACATCTACCCCCCAAAATCCCAGTTATTATGTGCCATTTCATCCAGGGTTTTCTATTCTGTGCTGTGCCTCAACCCTTCCAAGCATTATGTCCTTCTCCAAGGACTGGTCTCTCCTGGCAACATATCCAAACCATCTGAAATGGTGTTTCAAAATCCATGTCTCCAAAGAATAACTTGGTTTTACCTTCTCTAAGGTAGACCTGTTTACTCCTTTGACAGTCCATGGTAATGTTCAATATTCTTCCCTAGCATCACAATTTGAAGGCATCAATTCTTCTATCATCATCTTTAGTCATTGTCAGGCTCTGAGTCATTTGACTGTGTGGACCATAACAAGTTTGGCTAACACTGGGAAGAATAGGCTTCCCAGAGCAATTAATTGTGTTCATGCAAAATCTACATCTTGCTGTTTGTACAAATAGAGCAGGGAAACAATGCATGGTTTAAAATTGAGAAGGGAGTGTGTCAGGGTTGTATTCTCTCTTTATACTTAATTAATCAGTATATTGAGCAAATTATTCAAGAAGCTAGACTCATGTTCATGTGTTGGTAGATGCCATCAAGTCGAGTATAATTCATAGTGACCCTAGGAACAACAGAAGTGAACCATGTTATATCTTGTGCCATCCTCACACTTTCTGACACATTAAGGCCTGTTGTAACAGTCCTGTGTCAATTCAACTGGTCAATGGTCTTCCTCTCCTTCACCGACTTTCTACTTTTCTGAATATAATTTCCCTCTCCAAGGAACAGACCCTTCTAGCAACATACCTGAAGTACGTGAGGCATAGCCTCATCATCTTTGCTTACAAGAAGCACTATGACTGCACCCTCTCCCAGATATATTTGTTTGTTCTTTTGCCAGTCCATGGGATGGTCAATGCTCTCTTCCAACATTACAGCTCAAAGGCATCAAAACTTCTTCAGTCATTCTTCTTCATTCTCCAGTTCTTAGATACATAATAAGTCGTTAGATAGACCAAGGCCTAAATCAGACACACCTTGGATTCAAACTGACATCATTACTTCTCAATAACTTGGAGAGACCCTAACTGTAGACATTCTCAGTGCACTACATCTCATGATTTTCTGAGGACGAGTATGAAGGTTGTTAACTGTGGATCCAAGAAATATGAAGTTGTTGACAGTTTTAATCTTTTTTCCACCTATTATGATGTCACCTATAGGTCCAGTGGTAAGAATTTTTGTGTTTTTGACATTGACATGCAAGCCACATTGAAGAATCTATTCTTTGATATTCTGGAACATGTGCTTCAAGTCTTCCTCACTTTCAGCAAGTAAGGTTGTGTCATCTGCATAATATAGGCTATTGATGAGTGTTCCTCTGATCCTGATGCCACATTCCTCTTTAATAGAGTTCAAATTTTTAAAAAATTTGTTCAGCATACTGATTGAATATGTAGAGAGAGAGAATATGACCCTGACACACTCCCTTCCTAATTTTAAAGCACATAGTATTCCCTTGATCAATTCACATAACAGCCTTCTGACTTAGGTGTAGGTTTCACACAAGCACAGTTAATTGCCCTGGGATTCTCATTCTTCCCAATGTTAGCGATACTTTGTTATAATCTTTACTTGTTATGCACAGTCAAATGCCTTTGCATACTCAATAAAACATAAATATACATTTTTCTGGTATTCATTTTTTAATTAATTTTAATGAAAGTTACAGACACTTAGGGTTTCCAGTCATTCATTGTTGAACTTTTCTCCATGCTCAATGCCTCACCCTCAAATCATTCCTCTCCTTGAAAAGAAAAAGAACAACTCTTCCATTGTTATGTAATCCCTCCCCCCAAGTCAACTCCACTATACAGCCTTCACTCTGGACTTCTGTAAAGACAAGAATACCCATTCATATACCCCTTTTAAACAGTTCTCTCCCTCATCTGTTTCAATTCAATATACATCATTCTGCCCCTCCTTTTCTGTCTTCTATCAACCCTGATGTCAGTGCCATTTTACAACAGTGGCCCTACACAATATTTGTCCTATTGTGACTGAGATATTTAACCCCACATAATGTCCTCCAGGGTCATGCATTTTGTATAATATTTCATGAGTTCCTTGTTTTTCAATGCTGCATTGAATGCTTCTATTTCAATGCTTCCATTGTGTTAATATGTTGTTGTTGTTGTTATGTGCCATCGAGTCGCTTGTGACTCATAGCGACCCTATGTACAACAGCCCTAAACTCTGCTCTGTTCTGTGCCAATTACAATGTGTCTGACACTCCCATCCCGATTATCCCACTCACTGAATCAATCCACCTCATAGAGGGCCTTCCCCTCCTGCGCTGTCCCTCCACCCTCCCAAGCATGATGTCCTTCTCCAAGGACCGGTCACTCCTCACAACATGTCCAAAGTATATTAGACAGAGCCTCAGAATCCTTGCCTCCAAGGAGCCACCCGGTTTAACCCTTTCCAGGACGAATCTGTTTGTTTTCCTAGCAGTCCATGGTATTCTCAATACTCTTCTCCAGCACCACAGCCCAAAGGCATCAATTCTCCTTCTATCCTCCTTGGTCATTGTTCAACTCTCTGATGGATAACAAGTGATTGCGAAGACCATGGCCTGTATCAAACACACCTTAGTCTCCAGAGAGACACCATTGCTCTTCAGTATTTTATATACCAGAGCTTATCTATCCATTCGTTTCTTGATGGACACATGGGTTGTTTGCAGCTCTTTGCTATTTAAAACAAAGCCACAATAAACATGGGTGTGCCTATATCTGCTTGTGTGGCAGTTATGGTTTCTTTAGGATAAATTCCCAGTAGTGGAATTTCTGGATCAAATGATATTTCTATTTGCAGCTTTTTGAAAAGTGCCATACAGCCTTCCATAGTGGTTTCACCATTTTACATTCCCACCCACAGTGAATAAGGGTTCCAGTTTCTCCACAAACCTCGCCAGTATTTGATGTTTGCTGTTCTGTTAAATTTTGCTAGTCTTACTGGGGTAAGAAGATATCTCATAGTTGTTTTGATTTCTATTTCTCTTAGAGCTAGGAATTTTGAACATTTCTTCATGTGTGTGTTTGTCATCTGAATATTTTCTTTGGTGAAGTGTCTGTTCATATCCTGTGCTCATTTTTCAACTGGGGTATTTACTTTTGTCATGTTGTGATGCTTGAGTATTTAATAAATTCTAGATATAAGTCCCTTGTCAGACATGTCATTACCAAATATTATTTTTTTCAATCTGTGGGTTCCTTTTTTATGCTGTTGGAAAAGTTTTTGAATGTGCATAGGGATTTAATTCTTATAAGGTCCCATTCATCTATTTTATCTTCTCCTAGCTGTGGATTTTCCAGAACGCTTGGAAGACTATTTATGTTGTGGAATAAGAATTCTAGAGTTCTTCCAAGCTTTTCTTTAATGAAGTTTATAGTTCTTGATTTTAGTCCTAGGGCCATAATTCACTTTGAATTGGTTTTTGTGTATGGAGTGAAGTGTGGATCTTGCTTGAGTTTTCTGCAGATGGTTTATCAATTTTGCCAGCAGAATTTGATAAAAAAGGCTGTCATTTCCCTTCTTAACTGATTTCATCTCCTTTTCAAAAATCAGTTGGCCATAGGTGCCATTGCACCTATGTCATTGTATCAGGACCACACTGTCTTGACCACCAGAAGAAATCATAGAGTGAGATGCCTCCTATCTTATTTCTCTTTTTGAGAAGTGCTTTGCTTATTCTGGACCTCTTTCCATTTCAAATGAAATTAGTGATTGCCTTTTTCATCTCATTGAAGAGTGGGATTGATATTTGTATTGGGATTGCATTGAACATGTAAATTGCATTTGGTAGTATTGTCATTTTCATAATATTGAGTCTTTCTAAGAAATAAAAAATGAAATAAAAAATTTTCTTGAAAGAAATTATGATGAAAACACCACTTACAAAAACCTCTGGGAAACAGCCACAGAAGAGATAAGAAGTCAATTTATACCAATAAGAAAACACATCAAAATGAAGGAAAAAATGATCACTGACTCTCTAACCTGACATCTCCAACAAATTGAAAAAGAAAAGCAAGAAAAACAAACATGCTCTAAAACCCCCTGAAATTATAAAAATTAGAGCAGAAAAAAGTGAAATAGAAAACAGAAAAACAATTGACACCATCAACAAAACAAGGAGTTGTTTCTTTGAAAAGGTCAATAAAATTGACAAACTACTAGCAAAACTAACAAAAGAAAAAAAGAAAAAGACACAAGTAATGAGAATAAGAGATGAAATGGGCCACATCACAACAGAATAATTAAAATAAAAAGGCTAACATA
>NW_006400140.1:844200-846384 GCF_000299155.1 Elephantulus edwardii | reverse complement strand
AGAAAAACAATACCCTTCAGAATAACTAATCACAAAATTAAATACTTAGGAGTAAACCTAACCAGAAACACAAAAGATCTGTTCTTCTGGTATTCTTTACTTTAAGCCAGTATCCATATGACATCAGCAATGATATCCCTGATGCCATGCCTTTTCTAAATCCTGCTTGAACTTTTGGCAGTTCCCTATGTACTGTTCTGGTCATTTTGAAAATTATCTTCATCAGTATTTTGCTTGCATGTTGTTGTGAACTGTAGCAACAGAAACAACAGACAGGTGACCCTCTGGTGAGTTTTCAGTGGCAATTAATCACATGGGAGGAGATTGCCCATCCTTCCTGGAGTACCACATGCCTATGAGATTGTGGTGCTGTTTCTTGCAACTATGCCAACAGAGCAAGTAAATGTTATATGCATATATTTATGTCTATAAATAAGGCCCCAGGAACTGATAAGTTTCCAATTGACTTATTTCAATTATGAGCTGCAGCCCTATATGCACTCACCATTCATGCCATGCCAGGATATTTGTTAACTGTTATCTGGCCAAAGGATTGGAAGACATCTATATTTGCTCCCATTCCCAGGAACAGTAAACCAATAGAGTGCGGAAACCAAGTTTTTCCCTGGAGGTTAGTATTTTGAAGCTCCATCTCACACTCTTTGGTCAAATGGCAAGGAGGGACCAGTCCTTGAAGAAGGATATCATGCTTGGAAGAGTGGAGACAGCGCTGGACAGGAAGACCCCAGATGAAATAGATTGACACTATAACTAGGACAATGAGTGTAGATGTGTTGGGTCAGTGAGACTGGCTTAGTATAGGGCAGGCTTCAGATCTATTGTATTAGAGTCACTATTAGTCACAGACAACTCAATGACGCATAACAACAAAAACAACAACCATCTATGGTCAAGTGGTATTCAACAAAGAAACCAAACTTAGTAAATAGGGAAATTACAGCCTCTTCAACAAATGGTGTTTGCAAAACTGGTCTACTATATGAAGAAAGCAGAAAAAGGATTCATATGTCACATTATACACAAAAAATCAAATAAAAGTGAATCAAAAACCTAGAGGTTGCTGGAGAAGGAAGAACAATCGCCTCCTGTACCAGTTAGATCCAATTTGACGGTATACACATTAAATAAATAAATAAAAATTAAAAAAAAAAACCTAGAGGTAAAGCCCGAAACCATAAGGATTATAAGGGACAAAATGTAAGCAAATGTAAAAGGCCTAGCTTATAGTGTAAAAAAGTCTGGTAAATACAGCCTAAAATATGCAACTAGCAGTGGGTAACATCAATGAATAAGACCTTCTATAGATTAAGTCCTTGTGTGCATCAAAACCTTTTTTTTAATAATTGAAAAGAAAACATATTGATTGTAAAATAATAATAAAAAAACCCACACCTCAAAACACAACAATCATCATTGGCATTTCAATCAAATATCCAGAATACTATTGGGCCTCCACCAGAAAAAGACTGATGACCAAATTACGAAATGGGCAAAGACATGGAAAGGCTTTTCACAGAGAAAGACATTTGGATAGCCAATAGACATATGAAGAAATGTTCAAAATCACAGAAAATCAAAACCACAATGAGATGCCATCTCACTCCAGTAGCTGTGGCAAAGTTTAACAGTGCAGCAAGCAATAAATGTTGGAAAAAAGGGGGAGAGACTGGAACTTTCGTGCATGCTGGTGGGACTGTAAAATTATTCAACTACTCTGGGAGGTAGTGTATTGTTTCCTCAAAAAGTTGAGTATCGAATTTCTACATGACCTACCTATTCCAGAGCTAGGAATATACCTTCAGAAGAATAGAATCGAGATATAAATGGTTATTTTTACATCTATGTTCATAGCAGCATTTTTCACAGTAGCAAGGAAATGGAAACAGCCTAAATGTCCAACAATTTACAAATAAATTGAGAACTATGGTACATTCATTTGGTGGAATACTATGCCGCACTGAGGAGTGATGATTTTATTTTTTTATAAATGCTATATAAAACTGGAGAGGCTAGAAACTTTAAGTTGAGTGAAACAACTCAGTCTCATAAGGACCAACACTGCATAAGACCATTATGTTGAAAACAGAAGCATAAGTAGAAAGATGTGGCTAAAAGTCCAAAGGGTGAAGGGGTGGGGACAGGAAGTCTGAGGGTGGGAAAGGG
>NW_006400140.1:842450-843705 GCF_000299155.1 Elephantulus edwardii | reverse complement strand
AGGTGCATCTGATTTATGCCTTGGTTTTTCCAATTACTTACTATGTATCTGAGACATGGACAATGGATAAGAAAGACAGAAAAAAACAACCCAATGCTTTAATGGTGTTATGGTGCTGTGATGTTGTGGTGCTGTGGTGTTGGGGAAGTGTACTGAACATCCTGTGGAGAGCCAAGACAACAAACAGATATACCTTGGAGAGAGTGCAGCAGGAGTGCTCATTGGAGGTAGAAATGATGAAGCTTCACTTCACATACTTTGAGCATGTTGCTAAAAAGGGCTATTCCATGGAGAAGGATATGATTCTGCAAAGGGTGGAAGGTCAGTGAAGGAAAGGAAGACCCTCACTACATAGACTGGCAGTGTGACTGTTGCAATGGGCTCCTGTGTGTGTCAGAAAAATGTGAGGATGGTGCAGGATAGAACAGAGTTCAGATCTTTTGTTCAAAGGGTCACTAGGTATCATAATTGACTCGATGCCTCCTAACAACAAGAATGTCAAATCCTGATTTTCAGCAACGCCTTGCTTGCATGCATTATTAATGATATGGTTCAATAACTTTCATATTTTGTTGGATCATCTCTCTCAGGAATGGGAAGAAACATGGATCTCTTCCAGTCAGTTAGCCAGGAAGTCTTGCATTGGCAAATCCATTGTTAGAGGCCTGATCTCCTGACTGCTGGTATCAAGGGTGTTGATTGTAGATCCAAGTAAGGTGGAATAATTGACAGCATATATAATTTTCTGAATATGTTTATCTTTAATTGACAAAGAATGCTTTTTATTCTTTTCAGTAGCTGCTAGTAGATTTCCAAGCACAAATCACACATATAGCCTTTTGGATAACAGCACAAGATGCTATGGATTCAACCACCAGATCTCCTTAGGAACTAGTGAATTTTGTGTTATTTTAAACTTTAACTATGTTTAAGTGCAAATACTACTTCAAGCTGATTGTGACTCATGGTGGCCATATAGACAGAGTAGAAGTACCACCTATGGTTTTCAAAGTTGTAAATCTTTACAGATATGGACTATTAAATTTTTCTCCCATAATATTACTGATAGTTTGAATGGCTTGGTTAGCAGTCCAACCCTTAACTACTGCCCTACCAGAATTCCTATATATGATGCAGCACTTTTTCAAGACAACATTAGAAAAGAAGTAAAAGAGAGACTACAAAGTTATTTAGGTTGGAAGCAATAACATTTTCCTTGATGCCTCTGAAAACTTTATAAACTTACCGAAATAAT
>NW_006400140.1:840838-841795 GCF_000299155.1 Elephantulus edwardii | reverse complement strand
AAAAAAAACAAACCCCAAAAAAGCACCTGAGCTAACATCAATACATACAGACAGATACATGTGCGTGCACGCGCGCGCACACACACACACACACACACACACACAAACACACACAAACACACTCTTTAGTGTATATTGGATATAGGCTTAAAATGTATAAAAATGTTTCATAGATGGACAATTTTCTCTCTTGCTATTAACTGCTTCTGAAACCTCGCTGGCGGGGTCATTTCCAACTTGATGGTACTCAGCAACAATGGAATATAATAATGCATATTAGTACTCAATATTCACTGTCTTAAAGTCAGTTCTAAGTCATGGTAACCTTACATCAAGTTTTTGAGACTATTTTCCTGAGGGGCCACTGATGGATGCTAACTGCCAGAGATGCACAACTTTTGGCTTAGCAGTTCATACAACTAACAACCATGACACTAGATCTTCTCTATGCTGTTAATAACCTTTTAATAGTGCTAAGTAGCAAAAATGACACATCAAAGATTAAGATATAATTGTTTTATGCCACATTTTTTTAGTTTTTTATTCAGTTGCTTTTTATGTATACAGAAGATGTACAATATAAAGAAAGACTGAAGAAGAATGATGAGTTTGAATTATAGCCAAAGAATAAGCAAATCTGTCTTGGAAGAGGAACAACCAGAGAGGACTTAGGGGCAAGATAGGTAGTTTGTTTCATATGTTTTGGACATGTTATCAGAAAGGGCTATACCTTGAAAAAACATCATGGTTAAAAAACAAAGAATCAATGAAGGAGAGGAAGATTTCCAATGACACGGATTGACATGTCACTGCAAAAGCTACTGCACATAAGGTTGCTATGAGTCGCAAGTGATTCAATGGCACATAACAACCACACCCACACCTTTTAAAAAAATATCAAGTGATGTTATAAAAACAAGGTCCACTTATTTAAGCAACTACATTTTACTTACAACA
>NW_006400140.1:826152-838843 GCF_000299155.1 Elephantulus edwardii | reverse complement strand
AGTATTGAATGTACCATGGACTGCCAAGAAAACAAACAGATTCATCCTGGAGAGGATTAAACCAAGCAACTCTTTGGAGGCAAGGATTCTGAGGCTTCGTCTGACATACTTTGGGCATGTTGCCAGGAGGGACGGGTCCTTGGAGAGGGACGTCGTGCTTGGGAGGGTGGAGGGATGGTGCAGGAGGGGAAGACCCTCTATGAGATGGATTGATTCGGTGACTGGGGTAATCGGTATGGGTGTGCAGGAGGCAGTGCGATTGGCACAGGATACAGCAGGGTTTAGGGCTGTTATGCATAGGGTCGCTATGAGTCGCAAACGACTCGATGGCACATAACAACAACAACAACAAGTGTGTATCATGGCTATATCCTTTCTCCTTACATTTTCAACAGTATACTGAGTTGCTCATATGAGAAGAAAAAGAATTAGCAGGAGGAAGACTATTTACCAACAACCTTACTAAATAACATGAAACTTTATAGCCTTCAATATGGATTATATCTCAACATCAAGAAAAAAAATCCTCACCAAAGGATTAATAGGCAGCATCATGATAGATGGAGAAGACTGAAGTTGTCAATGAAATACTTTTGAATGGATCAACCGTCAACACCTATGGTAGCAACAGTTAATAAAGTAAAAATAAAAGCTGTTAAATTTGGAATATCTGCTGTCAAAGTCCTCTCTCTTCAAAGTACTAAAACAGTGATAAGAAAGACTAAGGTCCACCTGATAAAAATCATGATATTTTCAATGACTTTGTATGACTCTGAAAGTTGGACAGTGGATAAGGAAGACTGAATAAGAATTGATGTCTTTGAATTGTGGTGCTGGTAAAGAGAACTGAATATCCTATGGACTATCAAAAGAACAGGTAAGTCTGTCTTTGAGGAAGTACAACCAGCTTGCTCCTTAGAGGCAAGGTTGATAAAACTTCATCTCATATGCTCTGGGCATGTTCTTGAGAATATCCAGTCCTTGGAAAAAACCCATCATGCTGAGAAAAGTCGAAATTCACTAAAAGAGAAGAGGAGCTTCAAGTACAGAGATTGATAGACTAACCATAACAAGGATCAAGTGTGTCAGAGATCTTGAGGACACCTCTGATAGAGAAAAATTCAGATCTGTTGCAGGACAACTATGAGTAATAATTTAGTCTATGGGAGTTAACAAAAATGGCAATTTAAATAATAAGACTCATTGCTTTAAATTTTTCTTTTAATTATATTCATGTAGTTACTTAGATATTTCAGGTGATGGAGTGCTTGAACACATCATCAATGAATGGTTTATCCTCTTCATCTGAGATAATATCTGTCATGAATTTCATTGGCCGCTTTGATAATTCACAATATCTGAACAGGTCTATATCTCTTATATGGTTTTGCATAGACATGTAGTCTAAAGTACACATATAGAACAATGCTTTATTTAAAAAAAATAAATAAAAAGCTCTGGTGGCCCTACAGTTAATAAGTTGTGATGCCAACCCTAAGGCAGGTGGTCCTAATTTATCAGCTCATCTGAGGAAGAAAGATGGCAATCGCTTCTCATGCGAATTACAGCTTCTGAAAATCCAGCTATGAATCAGTTGACTTGATGGCAATCAGTTAAAAATAACTTTAACGGGAATAACAGCAGAAGCTACTTGTAGGAGCCCTGCATCTATTCAGTCAACATTTGAAAAGTACTTTTAAAATGACTACGTTTATTGTTAGGTGCCTTTGAGTATGACTCAGAGTGACCCTGTGAACAACAGATCTTGTTGTCCTACCTTGTGCCATCCTCATTATTTCTGGTGTATGTAAAAACAGCAAAGGTCACATGGTGACCCTTTATCAACTTCACAAAGATAAATTTCCCCATCAACAACATGAGGACAGAAATATCACCCATGTTCCTGTATATTTTTCTACTCATCCCAATATCAATCTTACACTTTACTGCATCTAAAAATCTGATGTTCACAGATCACACGGAACAGAACTATATTGAGGAAGTCAAAAGGCTTTAACTTAGGACAGCTTCCGCAGTGTTCTCACAGGTGCCTCAGCTTTGAGCCTCATGGCTCAGCCATGTGTTACAAAAGTTCTCGTTCTTGCCAGTATTAGCTCTCCCCACAACAGTCCTCTCACAAACTTGGGCAAAAGCTTCTTAGCTTTGATTTGATGACATAGTAGTCCCAAGATCTGCTCCAACTCGTGTAAGATCTCTGATTCTATTGCTCTCATAAGCTGGAGTCTGGCTGGCACAAGAATTTCTAGTCCTGAATGATGTATTATATTTTCTTGCTGCTTTTTTGCTGGTAGTAAGGTTTCTCCTTTTCTTCTGTTGAATCAACTCAATTTAATGGAGACACTAGTCAATCGTATTGAGAATAGGCTAGCATACTCTATTTATATATTCCTACCCATATACATAGGGTCGCTATGAGTTGCAAGCAACTCGATGGCACATAACAACAGCAGCAACAACCCATATACTTGGAAAAGTAAGTCAATGGATAGGAAAGCCATTTTTTTAAATTTTTTTAAAATTTTTTTAGGAAAGCCATTTAAAAAAATAAGTTCTTAATACCGAAAATAACTTGAGCCCATGGCTTCAGTCATTCCGTCAAGCCTTCTCATTAAGGTGATTTCTCTCTCTTGTCTACTTCCATCTTTCAAAGCATGATGTCCCTTTCCAAGGAATAGCTTCTCCTAACAATATGCCCAGATTTGTGAGATGAAACTTTGTTATCCTTGTCAAGGAGCATTCTGGGTACACTTTCTCTAAGGCATATCTGTTTGCTCTTTTGGCAGTCCACGGGATATTTAGTATTCTTGTCTAAAACCATAGCTCAAAGAGCATCAATTCTCCTCATGTCATCTTTATTCATTTTTCAGATGCATAGAAAATAATTGAAAAAAATCTGGCCTGAATCAGGCTTACTTTAGTCATCAAACCAACATCATTGCTTCTTAGTAATTTGAACAGATCCTTGACTGCAGACTTTCCCAAAGAAGTAAATCTCCTCATCTCTCTACTACTGATACCAAAGATGTTGTTTGTAGATCCAAGTAAGATAAAATCATTGACAATTTCAAGTTTTTCTCCATCTATCATGATGTTGCCTAAGAATTTTGTTTTCTTGATGTTGAGGTATAATCCATATTGAAGTATTTGATCTTCAGCAGCAAGTGCTTCAAGTCCTTCTCCCTTTCACTTACATTAGGTTTGATCATCTGCGTAGTGAAAGTTGTTCCTGAGTCTTCCTCCAACCCTGATACTACATTCTTCTTCACAGAGTTCAGTTTCTCAAATTATTATTTCAGTATACAGATTGATTAGAAACTATACACACATTTCTTAATTCCCAACCATGCAGGATTCTCATGCTCTGTTTGGACATCAGCTTCTTGGTCTAGGTGTAGGTTTCACATAAGGAAAATTAAGTGTTCTAGTATTCCTGTTCTTTCTAATGTTAGCCATAATTTGTTATGGTCCACACAGTCAAATGCCTTTTCATAGTCAACAAAAGACAGATAGACATTCTTTTGGTATCCTCTGCTTTCAGGCAAGACCAATCCGACATCAGCCTCTTCTAAATTCAGTTTCAATTTCTAGAAGTTCTTTATCAATGTACTTATCAAGTTGAGTTTAATGATATTGCTCAGTAATTTACGCATTCTATTAGATTATCTTTATTAGGACTAGGAGGGGAAAATGTGTCTCTTCAATTCAGCAGACCAGGCGGCTCTCCTTCAAATTATCTATCATGGACTGATCCTCATTTCCAGGACTTCAACTGTTAATTAAAACATGTCAATTCCTATGCTATTGATTCCTGAGGCATTGTTTTTACCAATGCCTTCAGTGCAACTTCAACTTGTCCCTTCATCATCTTGTGTTATTATGTGGTACTTCCTGAAATATTTTAGGATTCACCAATTTGGTACTGTGAACTCTATGTGTTCCCTCCATTTTTTTTAACTTCTGAAATTTTTATTATTTTTAATTTCAGTAAAAGTTTACAAAGATTTTGGATTTCCATCCATTCATTGTTGTGCTTTTCTTCCTGCCCACCCCCTTGCCCCTCAGTTCACACTTTGAAAAGTAAAATTCATTCCTTGTTATAAAATTCCTCTTCCCAAGTCCACTCCATTGTGCAGCCTTAGTTCTGGACTCCTGTCATGGCAATACCTCATCATATATTCCTTTTAAACAGCTCTCTCCCTCATCTATGTCAATATAATATAAATAATTTATCCCATCTTTTTCAGTTTCCCCCCAACCCGGATATTAGTCCCATTTTGAGATATTTCACTCAGCATAATGTCCTCCAGGATCCCTCATTTCATAAAATATTTCATGAGTTCCTTGTTTTCAATGCAGCGTAGTAGCCCATTGTGTGAATATACCATTTACTACAGCTTCTTTTATTCATTTGGTGATGATAAAGATAAAAGTAAAAACCTAATTGAAATTGTTCCCAATTGAAAAATGGGCATAGGATATGAACAGACACTTCACCAAAGACGACATTCAGATGGCCAACAAACACATGAAGAAGTGTTCAAAATCCCTAACTCAAAGAACTATGAGGTATCATCTCACCCCAATAAGAACAGCAAAATTTACAGAACTGCAAACAAGTGTAGGCAAGATTGTGGAGAAACAGGAACCATTATTCACTGTTGGTGGGAGTGTAAAATGATGCAACCACTATGGCAGGCAGTATGGCGCTTTCTCAAAAAGTTGTAAATAGAAAGACAATTTGACCCAGCAAATCCACTACTGGGAATATACCCCAAAGAAAACATAACCACCACCAAGCAGATATGTGCACACCCATGTTTATCGTGGCTTTGTTCACAATAGAAAAGAGTTGGAAACAATCTAAGTGTCCCTCCATGTTCTTTTGATGCTTCCTGCATCATTCATTGTTTTACTCATAGCACCTTTCAGTATTGCAAATTGAGGCTTGACTTTGTTTTTCTATTGTTTCAGTATGAGAAATACAGCGAATTCTTTCCTTTTACTGTTATAATATCTTCACTTGTCATCTGAAGTTACCCTGCTGAATCTTCTATTCAACTCTTTGGTTTCAGCATCTTCTCCCTTTGTTATGGCTTCTCAACACTAGTGTAATTTTCAGTGTCTCTTGACTTTCATTTTTCTTTTTCCTTTTTGTAATAATATTTTGTTCTCTTCATGGATGAAATCTCCCAACTCATTCCACCATTCATGTGGTCTTTGATAATTGCTGTTCAATGTCTCAAACTCATTTATTTTTAAGATGATTTTTCAATTCAGGTAGGATAGAATCAAGATTATATTTTGGTTTCTGTGGACCTGTTTTAATTTTCTTCAGCCTTAATTTGAACTTGCACATGAAGAATTGATGGTCTGTATCACACGCATCATGTGGCTTGATTTTGATTGTCAATATTGACCTTCTCCAAATGATTCCTACCGAAGCTGTAGTCAGTCTGGTTTCTCTGCAATTCACCAGGTGAGGTCCATGTGTGAAGTCAACATTTGTTTGTGTGGTTGTTTTGTTTATTTCTTTTTTGTGGTTTATTTAAAATACATTTGTGATTAATAAATCATTTAATGTACCAAATCTTATCATTCTGTTTCTGGCCTCATGTCTATAGGAAAGTCAGTACTTTCCGATTACCATTACTTTTTTATTGTTTCCATCTTTTGTGTTTCAGTCACCAGTAATTATTAGTGCGTCTTGATTGTACATTTAACCAATTACAAATTGCAAAATTCAGGAAAAATTCTCATTTTTTTTCTCTTTAATTTTTGGTGTTGATGTGCACTTTTGAATGTTAGCTGTATTAATAGATTTTCTTTGTATGTGTATGGATGGATCCTATTACTCAGAATGTAGAGACAAGCAAATCAGAAGAAAAATATTGAGTAGTATACACAAAATCCTTTAACTATTAATCATCATTACCATTATCAACATAACTATTGTTTTTATTTCCATACTATTAAATGCATATAGTTTCTATTTTTAACATTTCTGTTTCTGCCACTCTTTTGTGAAGACAACTTCCTGTATCTCCTTCTTTTTAGGGGGAGAGCAAGCATAGTTCAAATGGACAGGAAAAAGGTAAAAAAAGGAAAAAAATATTTGATCACTACATAAACATAACAATAGCATGTAAATAATCATGAAATAAAAATTTGTAGAAAATTAGCAAGAATGCTAATGAGCCTCAATTTTTATCCTGCTTACAAACTGAAAAATTACCATAAAGGGATCAGCAAAAGACAAGGTCAGAGATAAAAGACACCTTAACTAATAGTGTAGCAGTCACAGTGTGTATTAATTTCTCAGGGGTTCCCTTTGTCCTTCATCTCCAAGGGTGGTATTGAGGAGACCATGCTGAGTGCTGTAAAGGCATTGGAACTAATCACAGCTGAGGAGGCTTGATTTTATGGTGTTCAATAATAAAGAGGCTCTCTTCAACCTTTGTCCTGTGAGGATATCAAGAAAATCATCCAAGAAGAATGCAAAAGATCATTATAAAGGTTGGAGAAGAAGACCAAAATGGATGTCAGATGAGACTCTGAATATTGCATTAGAGTGCCAAGAAGCCAAAGTTAAAGGAAGAAACCAAGAAATCAATGAGTTGAATAGAAAATTTCAAAAGGCAGCTCAGGACAACAAAGCAAGATACTATAATGAAATGTGCAGAGAGCTGGAGTAAGAAAATCAAAAGGGCGGAACTCGCTCAGCTTTTCTCAAGCTGAAGGAGTTGAAAAACAAATTCAGGCCATGGGTGGCAATACTTAAGGATACTTTGAGTAGAATGTTAAATGATCCAGGAAGCATTAAAAGAAGATGGAAGGAGTACACAGAGTCACTGTATCAGAAGGAATTGCCTGACATAGAAGAATTTCATGAAATAATATATGAGCAAGAGCCTGTAGTGATGAAGGATGAAGTTCAAGTTACTCTGAAGGAATTGGCAAAAAACAAGGCTCCAGGAGTTGACAGCATACCTATTGACATATTTCAATAAACAGACGCTGCCCTGGATGTGTTCATTAAGTTGTACCAAGAGATCTGGAGGACAGCTAGCTGGCCAACTGACTGGAAAAGATCACTATTTGTTCCCATTCCAAAAAAAGGTGACCCAACACGGTGTGGAAATTATCGAACAATATCATTGGTATGACATGAAAGCATGATTCTGCTGTAAATTACCCAAAAATGATTGGAACAATTCATCAACAGAGAACTGCCAGATGTGCAGGCTGGATTTAAAAGAGGTCGTGGTACTGAGGGTTTTATAGCTAATGTTAGATGGCAGAAAGCAGAGAATACCAGAAGAATGTCTATCTGTGCTTCATTGATTATGCAAAGACTTTTGACTGTGTGGATCACAGCAAGCTGTGGCTGACTCTGAGAAGAATGAGAATCCCAGAACATTTGATTGTGCTTATGCAAAACCTATACTTGGACCAAGAGGCAGTCATTAGAACAGAACAAGGAGATACCACATGGTTCAAAATCAAGAAGGGGGTCCATCAGGGATATATTTACTCTTCATACCTTTTCAATCTGTATTCAGCACAGATCATCTGAGATGCTGGGCTGTACCAGGAGGACTATGGTATCAGGATTGGTGGAAAAGTCATCAACAACTTCCGCTATGCTGATTACACAGCTCTGCTTGCTGAAATCCAGGAGGACCTGAAGCGCTTGCTAAAGAAGGTCAAGAACTGCAGCCTTAAATATGGATTGAAGCTCAATATCAAGAAAACAAAGATTCTCACCACTGGGCCAATTGGCAGCATCAGTATGGATGGGAAAACAAAGATTCTCACCACTGGGCCAATTGGCAGCATCAGTATGGATGGCGAAGAGATTGAGAAAATTAACAGTTCACTTGGCTCCACAGTCAAAACTCTTGATACCAGCAGTCAGGAAATTAAGAGATGAATTACATTTGGGAAGTCAGCTGTGAGGGACCGCTTAAGAGTACTGAAGAGCAACAATGACAGGCTGGAGACTAACAAGTTGTGCCAAGAAATTTGGAGGAAAACTACCTGGCCAACTGACTGGAAGAGATCTATATTTGTTCTCATTCCAAAGAAAGGTGCTATAACAGAGTGTAGAAAATATCAAACAATACCATTACTATCGCATGCAAGCAAGATTATGCTCAGTATTATCCAAAAATGACTGGGACAGCACATCAGCACAGAAGTGCCTGAAGGGCAGGCTGGGTTTAGAAGACATAGTGGTACTAGGGATATTATAGCTAATGTTTGATGGATCTTGGCTGAAAGCAGGAAGTCCCAGAGGAATGCCTATTTGTGTTTTATTGACTATGCAAATGTTTTTGGCTATGTGGACCACAGCAAACTGTGGCTAACTCTGAGAAGAATAGGAATCCCAGAACACTTGATCATGCTTATATGAAACCTATACTTGGACCAGAAGGCAATTGTCAGAACTGAGCAAGGGAACACTGCATGGGTCAAAATTGGGAAGGGTGTACACCAGGGATGTGTCTTATCTCCATACCTTCTCAATCTATATATGCAGAACAGATTATCCATGAGGCTGGTCTGTATGAGAAAAAATTTGACATCAATATTGGAGGAAGACTCATCAACAACCTGCTTTATGCAGATGACAAAACCTTGCTTGCTGAAACTGAGGAGGACCTGAAGTGCTTGCTGTAGAAGGTGAAGAACTGAAGCCTTCAATATGGAATGAAGCTCAATATCAAGAAAACAATGATTCTCACCACTGGGCCAATTGGCAGTATAGTGATGGATGGGGAAGTGATTGAAATTGTTGACAGCTTTAGTTTGCTTGGCTCCACAACCAACACTCTTGGCACCAGCAGCCAGAAAATGAAAAGACATTGCTTTGGAAAGTCCATTTTCATAGACTTCTCCAAAATATTGAAGAGCAATGATGTCAGTCTGGAGATTAAGGTGCTGATATAGGTCATGGTTTGCAATTTACTTTCTATGGTTAAGAGAGCTGGACAATGACTAGGGATAATAGAAGGAGAATTTATGTTTTTGAGCTGTGGTGTTGGGGAAGAGTATTGAGCATACCCTGGACTGCTAAGAGAAAAAACAGGTTTTTCCTGAAAACGGTGAAATCAGGCTGCTCCTTGGATGCAAGAATTCTGAAGCTTTTTCTGACATTCTTTATAACATCTTGCAAAGACGAACCAGTCCTTGGAGAAGGATTTCATGCTTGGGAGAGTGGAGGGTCAGCAAAGGAGAGGAAGACCCTCGATGAGATGGATTGTTTCAGTGAGTAGGGTAATGTGGTTGGGTGTGTCAGAGACAATAATATTGGCATAGGATAGATCAGGGTTTAGCGCTCTTGTATAAGGTCACTATGAGCTGCAGGTGACACGATGGCAGATAACAGTAACAATAACATTATAATAACACTATTATTTTATTATAATATACTATAGTATTATAATAATACTAAACCACACACACACAGGAGGCAGTCATCAGAACAGAGCAGGGAAACACTGCATGGTTCAAAATTGGGAAGGGTGTATGCCAGGGCTGTATCCTGTCTCCATACCTTTTTAATCTTTATGTAGAACAGATTATCTGGAAGGCTGGGCTCTATTAGGAGGAATATGGCATCAAGATTGGAGGAAAAATCATCAACAATCTGTGTTATGCATATAACACAACCCTGCATGCTGAAACTGAGGAGGACCTGAAATACTTACTGTGGAAGGTCAGAGACTGCAGTCTTCAGTATGGTTTGAGGCTTAATATCAAGGGAAAAAAAGAGATTCTCACAACTGGGCCAATTGGCAGTCTCATAATGGATGGCGAAGAGATTGAGATTGTTCACAATTTTGGTTTGCTTGGCTCCATAGTCAACACTCTTGGCACCAGCAGCCAGGAAATTAAAAGACATATTGCAATGGGAAATTCTATGGTTAGAGACTGCTCTAAAGTACTGAAGTGCAATGATGTCAGTGTGGAGACTAAGGTATGTCTGATACAGGCCATGGTCTTTGCAATCATCTGTTATGCATCAGAGATCTGGACAATGACTAGGGATGATAGAAGAATTGATGCCTTTGACCTGTGGTTTTGGAGAAGAGTATTGAATATACCATGGATTGCTAAGAAAATGAACAGGTTCATCCTGGAAAGGGTGAAGTCAGGCTGCCTCTTGGAGGCAAGAGTTCTGAAGCTTCGTCTGACATACTTTGGACATGTTGCAAGGAGGTAGCAGTCCTTGTAAAGGGACTTCATGCTTGGGAGGGTGGAGGGACAGTGCAGGAGAGAAAGACTTTCAATAAATGGATTGATTCAGTGATTAGGGTAATGAGTGTAGATGTGTCAGAGATGGTGAGATTGGCACAGGTTAGGGCAGAGTTTAGGGCTGTTGTATATAGGGTCTCTATGAGTCGCAGACGACTCGATAGCACATAATAACAACAACATGATGAAAAACTAGAAACTAAAATATAATTTATTAGCATAGTAGTAGTTCAAATTTATATATTGGTGGCAGATGTTGTTAGATTCTGTTGACTAGAGTATGACTCATAGCAACCCTATTAACAACCAGTTGGTACCCTGCCCTGTGCCATACTCATCATCTAGACACACTAACATTGCTGAAGTCGCTGTGTCAGTACATCCCAATGGGAATCTTACTCTCCTATGTTGATCCTTGAGCATCACAATTCATAGGCATTAATTCTTCTTTTGTCACCCTCATTCACTGTCCAGATCTTTGATGAATAATAGATAAATGAGAAGACCATATTCTGAATCAGGTGCACATTAGTTTTAAAACTGACACCTTTGTTATTTATCATTTTGGAGAGGTCTCTGACAGTGGATTTGTACAATGCAGTGTTGTTGTTGTTGTTGCTGTTGTTAATGTGCCGTCAAGCCAAGTATGACTTACAGTAACTCTATGAACAACAGACTTGAATCCTGTCCTATCCTGTGCCATCTTCACAATTTTGGATATGCTTAAGCCCATTACAGTAGTCACTGTGTCAATTCACTTAGTTGAGGGTCTTCTCTCTTTCACTGTCCCTTTATATTTCCAATCATGGTGTTCCTTTACAATGAATAGCCTCTCCTAGCTAAATCTTTAAAATATGTGAAGTGAATTTTAATAATATTTGTTTCCAAGGAGCATTCTGTCTACTCTATATACATCTTCTCCATGTCCTATCTGTTTGTTGTTGTTATGCAATGTTGCATCACCTGTGACTCATAGTTACCGTATGTACAACAACTCTGAAGATTGCCCTATTCTGAACCAGTCTCATTGATTCCAACACACTTACTGGCATAACCCCAGTTACTGTATTAATCCATCTCATCTGGAGTCTTCCTCTCCTGAGCTGTCCCTCCATCCTTCTGAGAATGATATCCTTCTCAAAGGACCAGTCTCTCTTGACCACATGCCCAAAGTATGTGAGATGGAGCTTTAAAATTCTAGCCTCTAAGGAGAAACTTAATTTAACCATCTCCAAGGCAAACTTATTTGTTTTCTTGTTGGCCCTTTGTGTGTTCAAGACTCTTCTCCAGCTTCACAACTCAAAAGGATATCTTCTTATTCTGTCATCCTTAGTTAATGTTCAGCTCTCTGACACATAGTAAGTAATTGTAAAGACCTTGGCCTGGTTACTTGTGCCTTAGTCCCCACACTGACATCATTGCTTCTCAATTCCCTGGAGATTCCGACAGCAGATTTTCCCAGTTCATCTTCTGATTTCTTGACTGCTGGTGCTAAAAGTGTTAATCATGGAGCTGATTAAGCTGTAATTGTTGGGAAACTCCATCTCTTATACATCCATCGTAGTGATGCCAATTAATTGGTCCAGTGATGAGTGTCTTTGACTTCTTGATGTTGAGCTTCAATCCAGTTTCAGCAAGCTAGGCTGAGGCATCTGTACAAATAGAGGTTGTTGATGAGTCTTTCTCTAATCCTGATACCACATTCCTTTTCATAAATTCCACCCTCTCAAATGATCTGTTCTGCAAACAGTTTGAACAAGTCTGGAGGCAGGACACATCTCTGATGTGCTCCTTTCCTGATTTTGAACCTTGCTCTGTTTTGACGACTGCTTCCTGGTCTAAGTACATGTTTCACATGTGCACAATCAAGTGTTCTCCAGAACACTCCAGAACACAGAATTGCTTAAGGTTAGCCACAATTTGTTGTGATCCACACAGTCAAATGCCTTTAAATAGTCAATCAAACACAGATAGACATTGCTCTGGTACTCTCTGCTTGTCTACGTTCTGTCAAGATCTGTCTGACATAATATCTGCTTACATCTCCTGATTCCCTGCATGCTGGTACCAAGGGTTTAGATTTCTGATTCAAGCAAAATTAATCTTTGTCAGCTTAATTCCTTTCTGCATCTATCATAATGTTGATTGTTAGCCTGTAATGAGGACCTTTGTTTTCTTAATGTTAAGATATACTCTATAGCAAAGGCTACAATCCTTGATCTTCTAAAGCAAGCATTTCATATCCACCTCACTTTCAGCAACAAAAGTTTCATCATCTATATACTGCAGGTTGTTGATGAATCTTCCCTAAATCTTTCTCAAATATTTATTAAAAAAGAAAGTTCTATAAAATATTCCATTTTGTAGAATCCTAACACAAACAAAAAAGGTAATTTTTACATTGATAATTTTT
>NW_006400140.1:822181-826052 GCF_000299155.1 Elephantulus edwardii | reverse complement strand
TATTTTCTTTTAATTTAACATTTTTAAAATTTTATATTGGTTTGCATACAAAAGTCATATAAACTGTGTTTTGCTTCTATATGTGGTGTTTCACACATTCTTCCTTTCACATTAATTTTCTTATTATCATCTCATACTTTTTGTTTTATAAAATTATACAATGTGTTTCATAAATTAAACTCCGTTGATCCATGCCCACGTTTACCCTACATTTTCAGGTACCCTCTCGTTCATGTGAGGCCCTAGAGTCTAGTGGGCAAAGTGAGAGGGTTAAAGATCTTGCTTCAACCTTGATGTCACATTCTTCTTAATAAAATTAAGCTTCATTAATTATTTGCCCAGCCTACGAATTAAATAGATATGGAGAAAAGATTCAACTCTGACATGCATGCTTTTTTATTTTTAAGGATGGAATGTTGCCTTGTTCCATTCAGTAACAGCTTCTTGATCTAGATACAGATTTCGAATGAACACAATTGAGTGATCTGGGATTCTCATTCTTCACAATATATTATGGTCTACATAGTCAAATAACTTCACATAATCAATAAAACACAAACAGACATTCTGAAATTTTTTGCCATAGTAACTACACATGTAATCCAAAACAGTAGTTTCTAATCAACAGATGACTTTTTCTAGTAGAAAGTTCTAGTGGCATGGTGCTAGGGAATTGTGCAGCTAACTCAAAGGAACACAGCTCTGATAGTTTAAATCTACCAGCTGCCGCATGAAAGAAAGATAGGCAATCTCCTTCTGTGAGATTTATAGCCTCAGAAATCCACAGAAGAGTCAACTATGAGTCAGTTCTGACTCAATGATAAGGAATTTGAGGGTTTTCTTGATTCTTCTCTTGGCAGTAGTTCAAGAAGTCTAGTTTGTTATATATTGTGGTTCTACCATCTTGAATTCAGACTTCTTCATTTTCTGTAGAGTTGATCTTCATCCATCCAGCTGAAAATAAAAGAGATTCTAGTATAACATATGCCAGAGACATTTATGGGCAAACCACCTGTCAGAGCACATCCTGTTGCCTATTCTCTAGTCACATGACCATATCTCAATATAAGAAAAACTGGGAAAAAAAGTTGTCTAGTTCCATATGTAACAAAGAAAGTCACTTTAGTTGTCAGCTTGGCAGTCTTACACTTTCAGTTTTGTATAAGTGAGTCTTAAAAAAGAAATTGAAGAATCCATATTTTTTAAAGTACTTAAAATATATATCACATTTTTTAATACATTTTCTTTGGGCTTTAAGTAGATCCACTACCTATGATACAGAATTAATTTCAAATTAGTTTCTACATTTTGAATATGATTTTATCTGACAAAAATACATTATTGGCTAATCCATCATATCAGATGTAGAGCTTTAAAGGATTAAAAAGAATTATTTAAAACTAACTCAGGAGAAAATTTATGCATGCAAGAAGAAAGCACTGCTGTAAAGCAGGAGAAATGAGAGAATTACTATATTAAAATCCTTGTTTACAAAGAAATCACAATAAGTACAAAGAGCAGGGGTGACTTAAAATATTTTCCTATGCATAGAGGCAAGTATCAAATCAGATATTTAGCTGATTTGAATATAACAGTTTCTGGCTCAACTTATTTGCCTAAACTGCCTACAGAGAAGGATTGTAAAAACAGCATAATGCTTGACAAGTTCAACTTCTGGGAGACTGCCACCCTGGAAGAAATGGAGGAAGTAAACTTTTATTATTTAAAGTGACCTAACAAATATCTTTAATCCACGAATAGTTTTACTAATAATGCGTTTACCATTATGGAGTCTTGGTAGTGTCATGCATAGTCTGTTGTGCTGTTCTCAGCAATATTACTGTCTATCTTTTTGAAGAACTAGGAGCCCTGATTATGCAATAGTTAACCCACGGTAAGAGATGATTTGAAGTCACAAACACTGCAGAAGAAAGATGAGGCCTTCTTCTTCCTTAAAGATTTACAGCTTTAACAATTCAATGACAGTTATGCCTTGCTCTACAGGATTGTGACAAGTCAGAGGAAGTTTGGTAGAAGTAGGTTGTGAGGAACTATTAAGAAAAAATTAGCAATATAAATAAAAATGCCTATTTCACTCCAAATTAAATTTGACTTTTAACCACATCATTTTGGATTCTCTTATTTATAATTTACTCTGATAATAAATAGCATTGTGTGTTTTGTGCATGATCTTTGCTTTTATGTCTATATTTTTCAGTATTTGTTCATTCATAATTCTCCATTGTTGCTGTGTGTAGTTTCTATGGTACACTTTGTCATTATTTTTGTTTCTTAAAATAACATGCTAACATAACGTAACAGCTTTAGTCTGCTTGGCTCCACGATCAACACTCTTGGAACCAGCAGCCAGAAAATTAAATGACGTATTGTGATGGGAAAGTCTGCTGTTAGGGACCTCTCTAAAGTACGCAAGAAAAACAGTGTGTCTCTGGACTAAGGTGTGTCTGGTACAGGCCATGGTCTTTGCAATCACTCTAGTTATGCATCAGAGAGCTGGACAATGACCAGGGAGGATAGAAAGAGAATTGATGCTTTTGAGCTTTGGTGTTGGAGAAGAGTGTTGAGGGTACCGTGGACTGCTAAGAAAACAAACAGATTTATCCTGGAGAGGGTTAAACCGGGCTGCTCCTTGGAGGCAAGGATTCTGAGGCTTCGTCTGACATCTTTGGTCATGTTGTAAGGAGAGACTGGTCCCTGCAGAAGGACATCAATCAGGCTTGGGAGGGTGGAGGGCAGGTGCAGGAGGGGAAGGCCCTCTGGGAGGTGGATTAATTCGGTGACTGGGGCAATAGGGATGAGTGTGTCAGAGACAATGAGATTGGCACAGGACAGTGCAGAGTTTAGAGCTGTTATACATAGAGTTGCAAGCGACTCCACAGCACATAACATCAACAACAATTTAAAATAACCTCCAATATTTTCCTTTGAGAAGAGTGGATAAAGAGTTATAATTCCTGCTAATATTCGGAATATTTTCCCTTAAATAAAATAAACAGATGTCACCATTCCACTAATTTTGTTTAATGGTAGTGTTGAAGATAATTCACTTTATATATTTAAATATATATAACAGGGGAATTTGGGAAAATATATGAATTATATGTACAATCTTAATTTTATTCTCCCTACTCAAAATAGGTGATAGCTTGATGTTTCAAAAACAAAAACAGCTACCATTTAACACTTACTTTTAGAGATTCAAGGCCATCACTTCTTTCATACCAGAGTTCTGAAGAAAAATACACTGCAGGATTTTTAGTAAACTGAGAATCAATCAGAAATGCTATTAATTTGTGCAGGCGAATTAATGGATCGACAACAAGTGCTTCTTTTACGTTTTGGGGTGAAGAACAAGGCTTAAGCCTCATTTCAAAGCCTGAAGTGGTATCACCTCCATCACAAGATTATCCTCAATATTGAATCTTTCATTCTCAGGTGTATCTCAGGGAAAAGAAAGTATCAGTAGAGACACTCAGATACTTTATAAAAGAGGACAACAAAATAAACTATCTTTCACAAAAAAGGGACTCTGTTCAGATATGATTGTGTAATACAGGTAAAATTTAGACGGCTCTTTTCCTATATCTTTGAGATGGACAATAAGAAGTCAGAAGTGTTTTCAGACACATCAACATACTTACTGGTTAAATATAGCTCAATAAGAAGTTCAAATTCAATTTTAGTACTCTTGCTTTATGGGGATGAGCAAATAATTCTGCAGGAAGAAATATTCTTTAAAAGTTCCTTTCTACTCAAGCAAGACCCACACCTCACTCCATACACAAAAACCAACTCAAGGTGGATCATGGACCTAGGACTAAAACCAAGGACTATAAACTTCATTACAGAA
>NW_006400140.1:816141-819961 GCF_000299155.1 Elephantulus edwardii | reverse complement strand
ATTTTTGACTCATGTACTTTTAACTTGTTAGTTAAATTTTTGTCTTCTAGGCTGCAACACTTCCATGATACATCTTCAAGGATATGAACATGTACAGCTAAGCACAATGGATAACAGTGCATCTAAATTCCAAAGTCAATTTCCACAATAGTCTATATGTTTCCTATTGCCAAAGGGGCCCTTTAGAGTAATGAGAGAAGATCTTCACCCTGAAATCTACAGAGTCCCTTTTCAGCAGGAAGTAGCTAAGAGAATACGCCATCCCCTTTTCCTTATGAATCAGGATGAAGTCTCTCTCGGAAGGAGTGATAGGGAATGGCAAAGAACACACTGACAAAGGAAATGAATCAGAACTGGCTTTGACAAGCACTGTGGCAATTGGACAATTAAAATAGACTTTCAAGGGCGGGGAAGAGGAATGAACTGGGGAGGAGGGTACAGAAAATAGTGCAACAATGAAGGAATGGAAACCCAAAATATCTGTAAATGTTCATCAAAATTAATAAGATTTCATAAAAAAAAAAAGATAAAGAAGGGCGCTATATAATGATTAAAGACACGATAGATCAAGAAGACATAACCGTGATCAACATCTGCAAGGTGCGTAAAACAATAGAATCAAAGAAAGAAATAGCAACACAATAGCATTGGAGACTTCAACACACCACCCACATCAGAGGACAGCTAAATTTAAAGGAAAGTTAGCAAAGATGCAGAAAATCTAAAGTATGCAACCAGACATTCAGGGTATTATATTCAGGGTATTGCACTCAATTAAAACTGAGTTTCCTTCCTTCCTAAATGCTCTTGGTACAATCTCTAGGATTGATTTCATACTAGGACACAAAGCAAGCCTTAAAAAATTAAAAAAATACTGAAATAATCCAAAGTATCTTCTCAGACCACAATGGATAAAATTAGAAATGAACCACAAAAGGATATACCTTATACCATTCATGTAGAAGTTAAAGAACAACCTGTTTAAATAATAACACAATTGAGTGATAGAAAAAATAAAGAATGAAATGCAAAATTTTCTTGAAATAAATAAAAATACAATGTACCAAAACCTCTACAATACAGCTATGGCAGTCCTCAGGGGGCTGTTCATAGCAATAGGCACACACCTAAAAAAGGAAGAATGAAGTAAAATTAATTATCAAACTCAACACCTACATAGACTAGAAAAAGAGTAACAATCTAATCCCACAGTCTCTAGAAGAAAGGAAATTAAAAAGTAAAGAGCTAAAATCAATGAGATAGAAACATAAACCAATTGAAACCATCAACATACCAAGGAGCTGGCTTTTAGAAAACCAATAAAATTGGCAAACCACTGGTAATATTCACGAGAGAGAGAGAGAGAGAGAGAGAGAGAACAAATAACTTGATTAATGGATGATAGAGGTGACATCACCATAGAACTGGATGAAATAAAATGTACAATATCAGAATATTATGAAAATCTATACTCTGATAAATTTGATAATCTAAAGGAAATTGGCAAATTCCTTTAAATTCATAGTTTCTAGATTGACATGGACAGTGGCAGAACGTTTGAACAGATATATCACAAAAGAAGAAATTAAGCAATTCATTAAAAAAGTCGCCACACAAAAATGTCCTTGACCAGATTGTTTCAAGGCTGAGTTTTACCAAATAAGCAGAGAAGGTAGATCACCAATTCTTCTTAAATTATTTTGAAATATAGAAAAATAAAGAACACTCCCCTAATCATTTTACGAATCAAGCATAACCCTAATACCAAAACTAGATAAAGGTAGTATCAAAATAAAAAAAAACTACAGACCAATTCCTCTTATGAATATACATGCAAAAGTAATTCATAAAATATCAGCCAGTAAAATCCAAGAGCACATCAAAAAAATAATCCATCATGACCAACTGGGATTCATAACAAGTATACAAGAATGATTCAACATAAGAAAAACAATCAACTTAATTTTTTATATTAACAAGCAAATAATAAAACTGCATTCTTCTGGTAATTGATGCAGAAAAGACATTTGACAAAATCCAACACCCTTCCAGACAAAAACACTCAACAAAATAGAAATAGAAGGAAATTTCCTCAACATTATAGAAGTATATACACAAAACCAAGGGCCAATATAATTCTTGATGGCTAAAGACTAAATGCATTCTGCTTGGAAATAGGACCAGAAACGGGATGCCTGCTGTCACCACTCTTATTCAATATTGTATTGGAAGTACTTCGTAGTGCAATAGTGTAACAGAAGGGAGTAAGAGTCATCCAAGTTGACATTGAAATGAAGAAACTGTTACTATGTGCTGATATGATACTATACTCAGAAAACCCCAAGGACTAACAAAAACTGTTAGAGATAGTAGATCAATTTAGCAGAATGACCGTATCCAAGATCATATACGCAAGTCTGAGGAATTCCTCTAGAGTGAAAAAGAAGACACAGAGAAGGAAAATAAGAAAGCTATACCATCTAAAATAGCCAGCCACAAATTGAAATATTTGGGAAGGGACTTAACTAGAGACATAAAAAACCTTTACAAAGAAAACTATGAAACACTTCTACTAGAAAAAATAGAAGACATAAACAAATGGAAATGTTCTGTGTTCATGGATAGGAAGACTCAATATAATGGAAATGGTAATCCTACCAAAAGCAATCTACAGGTTTAACATAACTCCAATACAGATACCAAATTCATTTTCCAAGGAGATAAAAGAGGCAATTATCAAGTGTATTTGGAAAAGGAAGAGATCCCAAATAAGAAAAGCACTTCTGAACAACAAGGATGAAGTTGTGGGCATGGCACTCCCTGATCTCAAAGCCTGCTATGTGTCTGGAATAATCAAAAAAGCATGGCACTGGCACAATGACAGGCACATAGACCAATAGAACAGAATTGAGCACCTAGAAATTAACACATTTATCTATGGTCAACTGATTTTCAAGAAGGAAGCAAAATTTATAAAATGGGAAAAACAATCCCTTGAACAAATGGTGCTGGCAAAACTAGACTGCTACCTGCAGAATGCTGAAACAGGATCCACCCTCTCACCATACACGAATATCAACTCAAGAAGGATCTGAACTCTAGACATAAGAACCAAAATCATAGACATTATAAGAGATAAGTTGAGAATAAGTTTATAAGGCCTCACCTATGGTTTAAAGGGACTGTCAAATACAGCCAGAAATTCACAACTAGGACAGAATAAAACTGATGAATGGGACCTTCTAAAGATTAAATCTCTGTGTGCATCAAAAACTTTTCCAATAGGGTAAAAAAGAAAACGTTAAGCCTTAGATGATTGACTTTTGATATATCTGATGGAAATATGTATGGAAAAATATTTGTAACTACTGAAAATATAGAATAGGGAAGTGGAAGTAATTAAATGAAGAGAAGAGAGTTTGTTGTAAGGCAAAAGTGAGATATTACTTACAAAAATAGTTTAATAGAATGCACTGAACTAAGTAAGAGCTCAACTAGTGATATGAGTATTTTACCATGTAAAAATCAACAGGAAATATTTATGGGTAACAATTAATATAATTTATTGGTAACAATAAATCTTAATATCCCATTGAGAAATAACCACTGCTCAAATTTTGCACTGTCAACCCAAAGGCAGGTAGTTCAGACCTACTGGTTGCCTTACTTCTCACAATGATTTTTTTACAACTGATTTTATTGTTCTTTTTGTTGTGTGGATCAAGTTTGGACCAACTCATAGCTGACCCTGTAATAGGTTTCAGAGACTTTTAATATCATGGGAGGGGATTGCCCACCTTTCTCTTGTGGAGCAGTTGGT
>NW_006400140.1:813735-816041 GCF_000299155.1 Elephantulus edwardii | reverse complement strand
CACACACACACACACACACACACACACACACACACACGAAGGTGGGTAAAATTCCTGGGAGACAAAAATTGTTAAACACTCAACTAAGCTGAAAAGTTAGCAGTTCAAACCCACCCAAAGGAACCTCAATGCAGCTCATTTCTTTTCAATTTCCTGAGTGCTAGTGTGCAAAAAGCTGAAGTTAGAAAATCAAAGGGGATGAACTTTCAGCATTTCTTAAGCTGAAGGAACTAAAGAACAAAGTCAAGCCTCAAGTTTCAACAACACTTAAAGACACTATGGGTAGAATATTGAATGATCCAGGAAGCATTAAAAGAAGATCAAAGGAGTATACAAAAAAGTCACAAAAATAATTGTCTGACACAGAAGAATTTCATGGAACAATTTATGACAAAGAGGCAATGGTGATGAAGGAGGAAGCTCAAGTGGCCAGCTTGAATACCAGCTGACACATTCCAAAATACAGACGCAGTCCTGGATGCACTCACCAAATTGTGCCAGGAAATAGGGAGAATAATTACTTTGCCTACTGACTGGAAGAAACTCATATTTGTTCAAATTAAAAAAAAAACAACAGTAATCCAACAGACTGTAGAAATTATTAAATAATATCACTGCTATCACACTTGCAAAATCTTGCTGAAAATTATTGAAAAATGGCATAAACAACACATTGACAGAGAACTACTATAAATACAAGTTGGGTTTAGAAATGGTTGTGTCACCACGGACATCATAGCCAATAGCAGGTGGATCTTGGCTGAAAATAGAGTGCCAGGGGAATGTCCAGGGGTTTATCATTGATTATGCAAAGGCATTTTACTGTGTAAGTCACAACAAATTATGGCTAACCTTGACCTTGAGAAGAATGAGAATCTCAGAACACTTGATTGTGCTCATGTGAAACCTATATTTAGACCAGGAAGCAGAAAAGGAACAGAGCAGGGAAACATTGCATGGCTCAAAAGCTAAAATGGAGTGCATGAAGAATGCATCCCGTCTCTTTACCTTTTCAAACTGTTTGCAGAACAGATCATTCAGGAAGCTTGACTTTACCAAGAAATTGTGGCATCAGGATTGGAGGAAGACTCATGAACAAACTGCATTATGTGGATGACACAACCTTCCTCTCCCAAACCGAGGAGAACTTGAAACACTTGCTGCACAAAGTCAACTACCACAGTCTCCAATGAGGATTAAAATTCATCAAGAAAACAAAGATTCTCACCACTAGGCCAATAAAAACATCACAAAAAGATGGAGAAGACATCGAGATTGTTAACAATTTCAGCTTGCTTGTTTCCACAATCAACACTCTTGGCCCTAGCGAATACATGTGTACCTATCTATCTTCTTAAATGTTATAGTGATATTAATTCCCTTTTGTTATTATTTTACACAATTTATAATTCTTTTGCCTTAAATCTTCTTTTATAGAACATTAATATGTAAAATATAATATTTCAAATCAGATATCTCTGGACATATTTATAAGTGCCCACAGCATATATTTTAACCTTGAAACACGTCTTCAATTGATGAAGCACTCTATATGCTCTGTGCAAAATTACCATTGTCTCTTGGTATTCGTTAAGATGAAGTAGATGTAAAACTTTTGGTAGATGATTTGTACTTCCAGGAGTATGTTAACTGAAATTTAAAAATGTTTCCATTATACAAGTAAGCTAAATTAATATTCAAAAAATCAATGCAAAGAATAATAATATAATACACAATTTCTTTCCTTTGGAAAAACCCTAAAGATAATAAAACTGAATCTAGCAAAAATATTGAAAAAATAATTGTAATACATATAAAGGAACCAAAAAAGTACCTAAAAATAGTATTTTCTGAGCTACTTCCTTTATGCTATTCAGTAAGAACCTATTGTACCAGTGTTTATAGATACAGGATTTTTACAACCAGCCTGTAAAACAAGCTACAGTTCCTCGTTTTGTGCAGAACAAAGACTGAGGCTCTGGAAGTCTGACATAATTGTTAGAGTAAGCAAGGCTTTTCTATAGCTAAGTCAGTATGTAGGAATATATATTGTCGCCATGGGTTATTTTATTTTTTAATAGTCTTGGGTAAGCAGTGGTTGAGCTTTTAGCTACAAAGTAAAGGCTGGTTATTTGGATTCAACAAATGCTCAGTGGAAGACAGTCATGTCATTCTGCTTACATAAAAATGTTTAACCTACCTACAACCAGGAGAAGATAACGTAGATGAATGGGATCTTCTAAGACTCAAATCCCTATGCACATCCAAAATCTTCTCCAGTAGGGTAAAAAGGGAAGCCACTGACT
>NW_006400140.1:807527-812487 GCF_000299155.1 Elephantulus edwardii | reverse complement strand
GCATTTGGACAAGAACAAACTGGGAGGAGGGTAGAGAGAATGGTGCAGCGGTGAATGAATGGAAACCCAAAATCTCTGTAAATGTTTATGAAAATTAATAAAATATAATTATAGAAAAAAAAGAAATCCACAATCTCTGTAAATGTTTGTTGAAATTAATAAAATTAAACTAGAAAAAGAAAAAAATGTTTAACCTTGGAAACACTATGAAGTAGTAATACTCTCTCCTGTAGGGTGACAATGAATAAGTTCGGTTGCTATTGAATCAATTCCAACTGAAATTGACCTTATAATAACAAGAAATAATTGCTCTCAAATTGATTCCTACTTATGATGACTCTCCAGTGAGTTTTTGAGGCTGTAGATTTTAATGGGAAGAGAGTGCGAAATCTCCCTGTTTCCATACTCCCAACTCCATTCCCACCCAGTAGAGTGGCTGCTGGCTTCAAACTTGATTTTTGGTTAACATTATAACACTAAGCTTACTATGACACCAGAATTCTATATAATAAAAATAATGAGATATTAGAAACTACATTTAATGCTTATTAGACATTGGGAAATCTACCTTTTTACAATGACTGAATGAGACACATCTAGTGGTGTAGACAACGGTAATTTCCACTAACAGCTCTGAGGAAGAAATATACAGTCTCCAAATCTTCTGGAGGCTAGTTATGAGTCATTTTCAACTTGATAGCAATTTTTTGTGTTAAGTATGAGAGAGACAATAGTATACATATTGCTCATTTATCACATGGATATGTTCCAAAACCCAGGCCATTGGTAAGGATAACTACATCAGATAACAAAATGAAATAAAACTACATCATCACATAACTTTTAAATTGCATGGTATGTAACGACCAAATAACTGAGGATCATCGCCTACTCAAATGTTCACAAGGCCTTAATCATCACTACCTGTATTGCTTTTGTGTTATTACTTTTTCTCTCTCTAACATTGTTACTTCTAATCATAAGTAATTGATATAAAAATGGTTGAATGGTTGAGTTTTCACTATTGTCATAAATGCAAAATTCCAGCTATTGAAGTAGTTGATAAATGAGATATAGGTTTAAAATTTTTACTATTTAGTATATGAAGATACTGAAGTAAACTGCACAACATCACAAAAGTGACAGCATTTTTTGCATTGAAACTATAAATATATTAACTTCCAATCAGAAAAAAAGAAAAAAGACCTCAATCATTTTGATTGTATACTAGAGAGTTCTAGTAGCCTAACGGCAAGTAGCTGTGCTGCAATCCTGAAAGCATTTGGTTCAAATCCACCAGATGTTCTGACAGAGAAGGAGGAGCAATCTCCTCCTGCGCTCGTTGGGTCTGATTTGACGGGGGAAAAAAAGAAAGAAAGAAAGGAAAAAAAGTAGTAATTAGAATTCTATACTGAACATTATTCAACAAACTAAAATTGGTCTTTTATTGATCATCTTAATGACAGAAACATATCTGATATTTAAATTTTAATATTGTCATACTGTATACACATGTAAAACAAAAGCAAACCCCTGTCTTCAAGTCAATTGCACCTCATGGCAACACTCTATCTAGTTTTTAAGATACTAATATTTGTTGGAGGAGACTATGTTTCTACCAAGAAAAAGCTGATTAATTTGAACCACTAAAATTTAGTGAGTACAAAAACCATAAAATATTAGTTTTTTTTTAAATTTACTGAACACATCTGAAAATAGTTAAATGTTATAATGTTAGGAACATACGGTTTTGTTAAACTTAGACCCTTTCATACTTTTTAGGTTATTCACTAATATTATCCTGTAGAGATAATGCATTCAGAATTTAATATTTTAATACTATAAATTAGCTGGATATCAACTAGGGATGATAGAAGGGGAACTGATACATTTGAGCTGTGGTGCTGGAGAGGATTATTGAATATTCCATGTAATACTAAGAGAACAAACAGGTTTGTCCTAATGAGGATTAAACCAACCTGCTCCTTGGAGGCAAATATTCTGAGGCTTCATCTGACATACTTTGGACATGTTGCAAGTAAGGAGCAGTCCTTGGAGAGAGACATCATGCTTGAGAGGGTAAAGGGACAGAGCAGGAGACAAAGATCCTCAATGAGAAAGATTGATTCAGTGACAATGGTACTTGGGGTAGGTGTGTCAGAGAAAATAAGATTGACACAGGATAGAAAAGGGTTTAGGGCTGTTGTACATAGGGTATGAGTCACAGGTGACTCCACAGCACATAACAAATATAAATTATATTTCTTTTTTAAAAAGATACTGTCTTTAAATATGATATTCTTTTGTGCATACCAAAATAGCTATAACTCAGAGGTAAAAATCTAAAAAAAATTGATATAGCATTTATTAATATATAAAACTATAAGTCCAGAAGGTTTGTTGTTGTAAGTACTGTAATATATGGAATATTTCCAAGAAGATGCTGGATTGTGTCTGCGTGGGATGGGCTGAATGTGCTGTCACATCCAACAGAGTTGCCAATCTCAGACCAACTGTGACTACTCTCTGTATGCACTTCTCTCTGGGGCATTAAAAAAACTCTTAATTAGCTTTTGTTTCCAAGCAGGGCTTCATTTTTCACAATAATACTTTCATTTTGCTGGGGTTATTACATTCAAATTGACCTTGACATTTTATCTATTAGAATAAATGCAAATATTTATGCAATATTTAAATTCAGATTATTGCCTAAGATAAAAATCAGAGGTTCTTTAAGATAAAAAGTCCCTTTAATACAAAGTCTAGAGTTTCTTTATGAAATTAATAATTGTGTTCAATTAAAACATATATATTCCCAAAAATTTTATTTGAGACTTGTTGATTACCTAAAAGTATCTATAATATAAACATACAAAAAAAGTTGGGTGTAATATTGTTAACCTATATTGATGACACAGGTCTTCTGTGAATTCTATATTTCTATGATGGGGAAAAATGTCTCTATTACAACTGTATTCTGCATATTCTAGAGAAAATTGAAAGAGATCACAAAATTATATGTTCTAAAATATTTTTAGTTCCCAGAAACCTTACACCATTGCAAAATATTCAGATATTGTCATTCAGAGCTAGTGATTTTGAACTATTTACCGAAAATAATTCTTTTATTGTAGAGTCAATTTTCAACTGACTTGAAATTTGCCTTTGAATTTGCACCTTGAAAGGTGCCTTTTTATATTCACTTAGAATTCAAGATCAGCTAAAACATGTCAGCCAAATTAGTTTCCAAAGAAAGTAAAAAGCCAATTGTCTTTTACCTTTACAGATATTAATAGTGTGTTTAACAAGTAACAATATGCATCCTCCTTTTGGTATAAATGCTGCTTACTAATGACATCTCATTGCTTCACACAGCAGGGCCTCTCATTCTATTTGGGCATAATGACTGAGCTAACATCAGTTTTTAAGAATCTATGTTATCATTATTCATTATAGTACAGCACTGAAGCTTCTCTGGGAGGCAATAAAGAACAAAATGTATATTTTAAAGACTCTCATTTCCCCCCTAAATGCTTGAATTAAGCTGCAGTCTTTGGTGTTCAAAGAATTGAGTTATGTCCTAAAGCAGTGCTTCTCTTGGAGTACATCACACCCGAGATTGGTCTCTGATTAGCCTCTGAGTTTTGTAATACACTCTATTGATTTTCTGCTACTGTAGCTGCCATTGGATTTGGTGTGCTGGCAAAATGTTCTATCTTTTGCATGAGAGAATGATGAATGGTTATCTGTGAACCTCCAAGCACGTACTCATTTCCTCTTCAATAAGTACAACTGTCAATATTATTTAAACAGAGAAAAACACTAGATTTAACACAGCAAGTTTATGGAATAACTTGTGTTTTGTTCATGTTCAGTGTTGATACCAACAACTGAGCTATACATGTTCTACCAGAAATCAACAATTTTTGTTCTTAAAGTGAGGAAATATTTAAGTTTATTCTTTTTTTTAATTAATTTATTTGAAAGTTTACAGAGATTTAGGGTTTCCAGTCATTCATTGTTGCATTTTTCTCCTTACGCCCCCCAATTCACTTTTCTCCTTGATGAGTAAAAGAAAAACTCTTTCATTGCTATGCAACCCCTCCCCCCAAGTCCACTGCACTGTGCAGCCTTCATTCTGAACTCCTTTCATGACAATAAATAACCTTAGTATTTTAAAGACAAAAAATACAACTTTTTGTGAAAGTACACAGTAATTTGAATTGTTACTTCCCATTAACCCCAGTATAGCCAGAGTGCTCCTTGATTGCAAGGATAAGGAAGCTTCATTTCAAATACTTTGGGCATACTACTAGGAACGGCTATTCCTTGCAGAAATATATTATACTTGGAAAGCTAAGGGAATGGAAACAGAGGAAGAACCTTAATTAGGTAAACTGCAACAGCAATGTGCTCAAGTATATCAAAGACTGTGAGTTTGTCACAGGTTAGAACAGGGGTTCAAATCTATTGTTCAAATGATCACTTTAAGTCATACCCCACCCAATGTCACCTGAAAATAACAATATTAGCCACAAGATTGATATTAAATTTAAAATAGTGTTTACAAATATGGGAATATTCATATGTCATTATATTGAAACACCTCATTAAAAATGTGAAAAATCATAACCACCTTAAATTTCCTAATTTTTATACTAGTAGTACAATTTCAGTAACAACTGACAATGATTTATTCTTTCTTTTTAAAATAAGATGATTATATATGGTTGTGTTAGATAAGGATCACACACACAGATACACACACAAAATCCTGAAAAATCTAATACTCTGCTAGTAAAGTGTTGAAGGTAAAGTCTTGAATGGTCACTTGAACAGAAGGTTGAACCAGTCACTTGAACCAGGATGTTGTTGTCACTGTGTACTGTAGGGTTGGAACGGACCCATAGCTGACCCTCTAGCAGGTTTTCAGAGGCATATCACATAGGAAGAGATTACC
>NW_006400140.1:802997-805176 GCF_000299155.1 Elephantulus edwardii | reverse complement strand
TCTTCCAAGCTTTTCTCTAATGAAGTTTATAGTCCTTGACTTCAGTCCTAGGTTCTTGATCCACTTTGAGTTGGGTTTTGTGTAAGGTGTGAGATGTGGATCTTGCTTGAGTTTTCTAAGGATAGTTTTCCAATTTTGCCAGCACCATTTGTTAAAAAGTCTGTCTTTCCCCCACTTAACTGATTTCATATCCTTGTCAAAATCAGTTGTCCATAGGTAGATGGGCTGATTTCTGGGTTCTCAATTTTATTCTATTGGTCTATGTATCTGTCATTGTACCAGTACCATGTGCTTTCTTGACCACCACAGCAGTGTAGTAGGATTTGAAATAAGGGAATGAAATGCCTCCTACATATTTTCGATTTTTAAGGAGTGCTTTACTTATTCAGGGCCTCTTTCCATTCCAAATAAAATTGGAGATTGCCTCTTCCATCTCGTTGAAGAATGGGATTGGTATTTATATTGGGATTGCATATAATGTGTAGATTGCCTTTGGTCGGATTGTCATTTTCACAATATTGAGCCTTCCTATCCATGAGCAAGGTATATACTTCCACTTCTCTAGATCTCTTTTTGTTTCTTTCTTGTAGTAATATTTTGTAATTTTCTTTGATTAGATCCTTAGTGTTTCTGGTTACATTTACTCCCAAGTATTTAATCTTGTGCTTAGCTATTGTGAAGGATATTGTTTTTTTCTCAGCTCCAATTCTGTATTCTCTTTGTCACTATAGAGAAATCCAATTGATTTTTGTATGTTCATCTTGTATCCTGCTACTTTGCTGAATTGGTCAACTATGTCTAGTAGTTTTCATGCTGAATCCTTAGGGTTTTCTAAGTATTCTATCATATCATCTGCATGTAATTATTTTTACCTCCTCTTTGCCAATTTGGGTACTTATTTCCTTCTCTTGTCATATTGTTATTGCTAAGACTTCTAATACCATATTGAATGGGAGAGATGATAGTGAGCAACCATGCCTAGTTCCTGTTATCAAAGGGAAGGCCTTTATCTCCATTTAGAACAATGCTGGCTCTTGAGTTTGCATATATACTTTTTACTATGTTGAGGAAGTTTCCCTCTAATCCTATTTTGTTGCATATTTTACTCAGAAAAGGCATTTTCTGCATCAAGTTATAGGATCATGTGGTTCTTGTTCCTTGCTTTGTTAATGTGATGAATTACACTGATTGATTTTATTATGTTCAACCATCCTTGCATACCTGTATGAATCCCACTCGGTCATGGTGAATTATTTTTTGATGTATCATTGGATTCTATTGGCCAAGATTTTATTCAGAATTTTTGCATCTATGTTCATGAGAGATATTGGCCTATAGTTTTTTATATTGCTGGTGTCTTTTTACCTAGCTTTGGTATCAAGGATATGTTTGCTTCATAGCATGAATCTGGGAGAATTCCATCTTTTCCTATTTTATGAAAAAGTTTATGTAGAATTAGTGACAGTTCTTCTCTGAATGTTTAATAAAATTCACTTGTAAAACCATCTCATGCAGGGCTTTTTTGGCTGGAACTTGTTTTATTACCTTTTCCATTTCTTCTTTTGTAATGAGTCTGTTCAGGTTTGCAATTTGAGTTTGTGTCAGTTGAGGTAGGTTGTGAAATTCTAAGTGTCCTTTTCCTCTAGGTTTTCATATTTGTTTCAGTATAGTTTTTCATAATATTCCTTTGTTAGCCTTTTTATTTTACTTGGTTCTGTTGTGATGTTGCCTGTTTCATCTTTTATTCTCATTATTTGTGTCTTTTCCTTTGTTACTTTTGCTATTGGTTAGTCGATTTTATTGACCTTTTCAAAGAACTAACCCCTAGGTTTTATTGATAGTATCAATTGTTTTTCTCTTTTCTATTTCAATTATATCTTTCCTAGTTTTTATAATTTCAATTATTTTTAGATGGTGTCAGGTTTTCTTGTTGTTCTTTTTGGATTTGTTGGAGATGTTGGGTTAGAGAGTCAATGGTCATTTTTTGCTGCCTTTTGATGTGTTTGCTTCTTGCTGCAAATTCTTCTGTGATGACTGCTTTGGTTGTTTCCCAGAGGTTTTGGTAAGTGGTGTTTTCATTGTCATTTGTTTCAAGAAACTTTTATTTCATTTTTTTATTTCTTCTTGTTCAAGTAAGGTGTTGTTCAACTTACAAATGCATGGTTTTTTTCTCCTTTCC
>NW_006400140.1:800678-802592 GCF_000299155.1 Elephantulus edwardii | reverse complement strand
ACTTGGTGTATAGATATTTATTATAGTTATGTCCTCATGTTCTAGTGGCTCTTTAAGCATTATGTAGTGATCTTCCTTGTCATTTGGCATGGTTTTTCTATTGAAATTTATTTTATCAGAGATTAATATCACTACTCCTGCTTTTTTTTCTGGTTGCTATTCCCTCGGTATATTTTTCTCATCCTTTAATTTTTAGTCTTTCTTTATCTTCACTTTTCAGGTGTGTCTGAAGTAGTCTGTCTGCTACTCTTTTTCTCTTCAGTGGTGCTTTTAAACCATCTATATTCAGCTGAATTATTGAGAGGCACAGTTTTATTGCTATCATTGTGTTGAGTTCTTTTTGGATTTATTGCAAGTTACTTTTTTATTTCTTTGGCACCTCTCTAAGAATTACATCTCTCAGTTTCCTGCAACACTGGTCTTGTTTTTACAAACTTCCTTAGATTCTGTTTTTCTGGGAATATCTTGATCTCTCCTTCATATTTAATGAACAGCTTCACTGGGTATAATGTTCTTGCTTGACAGTTGTGTTCTGTGTGTTTTTTGCATGTCATTTCACTGTCTTCTTGCTCACATGTTTTCTGCTGAGAAATTGGCACTTAGACTTATCTGCACTCCCTTATAGCCAACAGAGTGTGGAAATCGTTGAATGATATCACTAATATTGCACACAGGTAAAATCCTGCTGAAGATTATCCAAAAGTGACTGGAATAATACATCGACAGATAACTACAAGAAATACAAACTGGATTTAGAAGAGTTTGTGGCAGTAGGGACATTGTTTTCAAGGTTAGATTGATCTTGATCCAAAGCAGGGAATACCAGAGGAATGTCTGTGTTTTATTGACTATGCAAAGGAATTTGACTGTGTAGATCACAACAAATTATGACTAAACTGGGAAAGAATGGGAATTCCAAAACACATATTTATGCTAATGTGAAACCTATACTTGAACCAAGAGGCAGTAGTCAGGATAGAGCAAGAAAACATTGAATGTTTCAAAATCTGTAAAGGAGGGTGTCAAGAATGTGTTCATTCTCCACAATTATTCAATCTGTATACAGAACAGATCATTTAAGAGGTTTTTTTTTTTACGTGGAGGGATATGACATCAGGATTAAAGGAATACTCATCAACAACCTGTGTTATACAGATGGCACAATCTTATTTGCTGAAATGGAGAAGGGCCTGAAGCATTTTGCTGCAGAGGGCCAAAGACTGTAGTTTTCAATATATACTGAAACTCAGCATCAAGAAAACAGAGATTGTCACCATTGAGACACTAGCAGCATCATGTAGATGGAGAAGAGATTTAGATTGTTAACAATTTCAGCTTGCTCGGTTCCATAATCAACACTCTTGGCACCAGTAGTCAGGAAATCAAAAGATGAATTGCTGATGCCATTAAAGGCTCAAAATTCATACTTGTACATCACAATCAGTGGTGAACCAATCAGTAATTTGAAATATTTTCATTAAATCACATTCAGACATTGGAGATATTTATTAAGTTTGGTGACAACTGTCTTATTTATATAAGAATGGTTGTTTCTTATAAAGAAGATTATTTGATATATCCTCCTCAATTGGTGAATTAACCAGATGAATCTGTCCAATAAGTGTGGATATTAATCTAAGATAGAAAAAGATTACAGTTCGATGGGTTTGAGAAATTCTTTCGCTAGCTATTCTGGAGTGACTAGTAAAGTAAGGATGAGCTAGGACTAAAAGGTCTGAATTTGTTCTGTTAAGACAAAGCACTTCTGTGATGTCTTGAACCACACATTGCTACTTGTCTCTCATGCTGTTGTCTGCCTCTTGTTTTAGGAGGATTCTTACCACTGCATGAATTTGCAGTAAGCAAATTGATAGGTGGAAAAGAGGTTGAGGTTGTTAACAATTACTGCTTGCT
>NW_006400140.1:799259-800203 GCF_000299155.1 Elephantulus edwardii | reverse complement strand
ATGGTGAAACCAAGTTTGTCCTTGGAGGCTAGGATTTTGAAGCTCCATCTCACAAAGTTTGGACATGTACCCCGGAGAGACTGGTCCTTGGAGAAAGACATCATGCTTGGAAGGGTGGAGGGACAGCGCACAAGAGGAAAACCTTGAATTAGATGGAATGATACAGTTACTGGGACAATGGGGGGTTTTGTGTCAGAATTAGTGCAACTGGCTCAGGACAGGGCAGGATTCAGAGCTGCTGTGCACAGGGTCACAGGCTGTGGGTCACAGTCGACACAAGAGCATCAACAAGAAGAAGAATAAGACTAAAAGTTTTGTTTGTATCAAGAAGAGGCCACTTTATCAATGGAAAAATCAAGTAATGTTGATTTCATATACATAAATTATTTCGCCATCTATCTGTAACCACTCAAAGTTATGTTTTGGTTGCCATGGATTTGGTTTAATTTTCCTCAGCTTCAGCTTGAACTTACATATGAGATGTTGGTGGTCTGTTCAGCAATCAGATCCTGGCCTAGTTTTTACAGATGATATTGAGCTTCTCCAGTGGTTCTTTGCGCAGATGTAATCAATCTGATTCCTTTGCATACTGTCAGGTGAGATCCATGTGCATAACCTGTGTTTATGTCTCTTAAAAAAACGTGTTTGCAATGAATAAGTTGTTGATTGTGCAAAATTCAATCATTCTATCTCTAGTTCTATTTCTGTCACCAAGTCCATGTTTTCTGACTACTGGTTCCTCTTCTCTGTTCCCAACTTTTGCATTCCAGTCACCCATTATTATCAATGAATCTTGATTGTATGTTCAATCGATGGGCGTACACCAGGGATGTGTCCTGTCTCCATACCATTTCAACGTGTATGTAGAACACATCGTCCAGGAGGCTGGGCTCTATGAGGAGAAATGCTGCATCAGGATTGGTGGAAGATCTATCAACAATCTG
>NW_006400140.1:797263-797904 GCF_000299155.1 Elephantulus edwardii | reverse complement strand
CGCCGGACCAGATGCGCCCCCATGGTTGCTGTCGCCGCAGTTCCCGCGGCAGCCGGGGTCACCTCCCTCAGACCCGGAAGGATTCTTCTCTATCATTTTAAAAGGTGGATTGTAAGTATCTTTCCAATCTAGGAAGTTGGGAAATGACAGTAACAAAGATAAGCATAAAGAGGTAAAATGTTAGATTTCAAGGTCTGGTACAAGTTTTGGGTCGGCAGTCATTTTCAGATTTCATCCTCTTCTTGCTGCCAGAATCCAAATTTAAACCCCTTGTCACCAAGGTGATTCTAACTCATAGCCATACTTCACGTATGGTTTTCAAGATGAAATCTTTATAAGAACAAACTACTTATTTTACCACTGACATTTTGGTTAAACATTTCACAGCTGTGTTTAAATGTAACCTTCAATTTTCAAATGAGTTCATTAGTCCAAAGAGGAGTTAAGCTTTTGGAACAGTGATGAATGCATAGAAAATTCATTCCTTTAATTTCGCTGAATGTAAATGAATTAAGGAGACTAAGAATTGTCCTTTTCAAGGAAATTTTAATGAATCTTTGTTTGCTGTTTCTTTCAATAAACATATGCTCCTGGAGTGATGTCAGGCAGATATTAGGAGATCAGTTGTTGGTTGTTGTTTT
>NW_006400140.1:793968-796233 GCF_000299155.1 Elephantulus edwardii | reverse complement strand
ATCCAGACAGTCAAACGTCTTTTCGTAGTCAATGAAACACGGATAGACATTCCTCTGGTATTCCCTGCTTTCAGCAAAGATCCATCTAACATTAGCTACAATATCCCTAGTATCATGATCCCTTCTAAACCCATCCTGGACTTCCAGCAGTTCTCTGCTGTTGTGTTGTTCCAGTCGTTTTTGGATAATCTTTAGCAGAAACTTGCCTGCATGTGAAATCAATATTCTTCTATAGTTTCCACATTCTGTTGGGTCACTCTGCTTTGGAATAGGAACAAATATATATCTCTTCCAGTCAACTGGCTGAGTGGTTGTTCTCCAGATTTCTTGGCCCAATTTGGTGAGCACATCCAGGGCAGCATCTGTTAGCTGAAATATGCCAATTAATAAACCGTCTATTCCTGGGGCCTTTTTTTCCCTGCTATTTCCTTCAGAGCAGCCTGAATTTCTTCCTTCATCACCATAGGCTCTTGCTCATATGTTGTTTCATGAAATTCTTCTGTGTATGCCAATTCTATTCGATACAGTGTCTCAGTACATTCTTTCCATCATCTTGTAATACTTCCTGGATCATTTAATATTCTGCCTAAAACATCCTTGATTATAGCAACGTTTGAATTTGTTCTTCAGTTCCTTGAGCTTAAGAAATGCTGAGCGAGTTCAGTCTTTTTGATTTTCTGACTCCAACTCCTTGCACATTTCGTTGTAATATTTTACTTTGTCATTCCTTGTTGCCTTTTGAAATCTTGATTCAACTCTTTAGTATCTTGAATTCTTCCTTCTGTTTTGGTTTCTCTGCACTTTAGTGCAATTTTCAGAGTCTCTTCTGACATCCATTTTGCTTTTTCCTTCCTCTTCTGTCTTTGCAATAACCATTTGCACTCTTCCTGGATGATACCCTTGATATCCTCCTACAACTCGTCTGCTTTTCGTTCATTAGTGTTCAAAGCCTCAAACTTGTTCCTGAGATGGTTCTGAAATTCAGGTGGTATAGACTCAAAGTCATATTTGGTTCCCATGGATTTCGTTTAATTTTCCTCAGCTTCAGCTTGAACTTGCGTATGAGTAAGTAGTTGGTGGTCTGTTCCACAGTCAGCACCAGGCCTAGTTTTCACAGGTGATATTGAGCTTCTCCAACTTGTTTATTTAAACAATTTAAATAAAATTTGCACAAATTTTTTCAATCTCCCTCACCGCCCCACCCATCAAATTATACAACCCAGTGATTAATCCTCCCTTCTCCCTGCACATCAGCATCCCTCTGCTTCCCACCTATCCCACCCCCCCTGCATTCTTATACTCATTGTTCTATAATGGTTTTTGTACAATATTTATCCTTATGTGACTGAGTTAGTTCACTCAGCATAATGTTCTCCAGTCCCTCTCAAATTAGGTAATAATTTACAACGTTATTGCTCCTACATGCTGCTTAGTATTCCATTGTGTGAATGTACCATAATCTCTCAATCCATTTATTTGTGGTTGGACATTTGAGCTGTTTCTGTGTTATTGCAATGGTAACTAATGCTGCTATGAACATCGGTGTACAAATCTTAGTTTGTGCCTCAGCTCTCATAATCTCAGAGTATAATTCAAGCAGTGGAGTAGCTGGGTCATATGGAATTTCTATGTTCAGCTTTTTTGAGGAAGCACCAAGCTGCCTTACAAAATAGTTGCACCATTTTACAATCTTTCCAACAATGTAAAAGTGTTTCATTCTCGTCACAACCTCTCCAACATTTATTACTTGCTGCCCTGATAAACTTTGCCACTCTTACTGGAGTGAGATAGTACCCCATTGTGGCTTTGATTTGTATCTCTCTTATTGTCAGTGATTTGGAGCTTTTCTTTATATGTATGATTTTCGTTCAAATATCTTCTGCTGTGAAAATTCTTTCCATGTCTTTTGCCCATTTTGAAATTGGGTTATCAGTCTTTTTTTTGTAGAGGCCCAGGAGTATTCTGTAAACCTTTGTTGTAAGTCTCTTGTCTGAGATGGAACTATCAAATGTTTTGTCCCAGTTTGTAGGTTTTCTTTTCACCCTGTCGGGAAAAGTTTTTTATGTACAGAGAGATTTAATCTTCAGAAGGTCTCATGCATCAATTTTTTTCCTCTCTAGGTTGTGCATTTCTGGTTGTATTTGACAGTCTCTTTATACATTGGCCTAGCGCTTCTAAGCTTGATCCCAGCTTATCTCTTAAGAACGTTATGGTTTGGGGCTTTACTCCCAGTTCTCTCATCCACCCTGAGTTGATTTTGTGTAT
>NW_006400140.1:792515-793798 GCF_000299155.1 Elephantulus edwardii | reverse complement strand
GTCATTGTACCAGTACCACTCTGTTTTGGTTACCACTGCTGTGTAGTAGGTTTTGAGGTCAGGGAGTGCTATACCTCCAAAATCATTCTCAATGGAGAAAGACTAAAGACATTTTCCTTGCAAACAGGAACCAGACAAGGATGTATACAGTCACCACTACTTTTCAATATTCTATTGGAAGTGCTTGCTAGGGCCATATAACAAGAGAAGGAAATAAATAAAAGGCGTCCAGATCAGCAAAGAAATGGTTAAATTGTCGCTATATGCAGATGATATAATACTGTACACAGAAAATCCCAATGACTCAACAACAACAACAAAATACCCCCCCCAAAAAAAACCTGTTAGAGTTAATAGGTCAATTTAGTAGAGTGGCTGGATATAAGATCAATATCCAAAAATCAATGAGATTTTTCTACAGTAACAAAGAGAACTCAGAGACAGAAATAAAGAAAGCAATACCATTTACAGTAGCCAACCACAAATTGAGATACTTGGGAGTGAATATAATTAGAGATACAAGAGATCTTTACAAAGAAAACTATAGAACATTTCCGAAAGATACCATAAAAGACCTAAAGAAATGGAAAAATGTGTTCTGTTTATGGATAGGAAGATTCAACATCATGAAAATGACAGTCTTACAAAAAGCAATCTACATGTTCAATGCAATACAAATCCAGCTACCAAATTCATTTTTCAAGGTGATTGAAAGGAAAATTATCAAATTTATTTGGAGAGACAAGAGACCCTGAATAAGCAAAACAATTCTGGGAGTTCAGTTTCTGTTCACCAAGGGCTCTGTAATTCTGTGAAAGATATTCTTGGAGTATTGGATTCAATACTGACAATATATTAGAATTCAAGTTGAAAATTTTGTATCAGTACAAGCAACAAAAGTAACAACTGTGAATCTCCCAGAAACTATCCTATAAGAAGTATGTTTGTGAGACCCAAATGATCTGACCTTAAGATTTAAAAGAACTAAGGGAAAAACCTTGGTTCAGGACAAATTTATAGCTGCATAAATTTTTGTTATTTACAGTTTAATCAAAAGGGCCAGGCTTACTTAGCATTTATTAAGCTGAAGGAGTTGAAAAACAAATTCAAGCCACGGGTGTCAATACTTAGAGATAGTTTGGGTAGAATGTTGAATGATCCAGAAAGTATCAAAAGAAGATGGAAGGAGTACACAGAGTCACTGTATCAGAAAGAATTGGCTGACACAGAGGAATTTCATGAAATAACATATGAGCAAGAGCCTATGGTGATGAAGGAAGAAG
>NW_006400140.1:748420-791075 GCF_000299155.1 Elephantulus edwardii | reverse complement strand
GTTTAGAGCTCTTGTACATAAGGTCACTATAAGTCGCAAACACCTCAATGGCACATAACAACAACAACAAGGGAAAAGCCTTGTTTCAGAATAAATTGATAGCTGCATAAATTTTTGTTATTTACAGTTTAACAAATTTCATTTTTTTAGTTTTTAATATTTCATTAGTTGTCTTTAAAATGTCAAGATAGAGAATGATGGGGACAATATAGGTTTTCTATGTGAAAACTCAACAGCCTTACAGGGGGAGTGCTAACAAGAAGGTGTGATGCTTCTAGGAAGTTTTTTTCTTTCTACAAAGACTTTAGTAGGAGGTCACACCTACTGCAAAGAGCACTATTGTGCTGCTAACCTAAATGTTGCAATTCTCTGGTGCTTAGAATCCACAACCTACACTATGGAAGAAAGATGGGCAGTCTCCTCTTATGCAGATTAAACATCAAAAACCCAGTAGTAGATAAATTCTGAGTTGATTCTAACTGAATTGGCAATGAGTTTTAACATTTGTATCTTCAAATAATTACTGATATATACTTGTAACCACGTGAATATGGGAGTTAAATATGATGTAGCTTGCACTTAAATCTTAAACCCAGAAAGTTAACAGCATAGGAAAGGAACTTTAATGAATTTTTTCAGGATTGTAGCAAGGACAAATAGAGCAAGGTGAAAATGATTCCTGTAGACCTTAAAATCTCCAAAGCTCAATCATTTTATCTCATCCCATATGAGAAACTTCACTTAAGTGACCATTTTATTATTAATCTAAGTTCATAATTTTAATGGCAAGTTCTTGATAACAACCTGCCCTATTTTTTTTATTTTTGAGAGTTTCATTGTTTCATCATATGAAAATCATTCCTCCAAAGTTTTAGTAAATCCCACAGGAAGAGACTGTCAATCTTTGTCCTACAATTTCTTGGTAGGACTTACAAAGGCCTCAAAAGTTTTGTCTCCACATTATTCACAATAGCAAAGAGATGGAAGTAGTCTGAGTGCCCATCAACAAACAAATGCATAGAAAAATAGTAGTACATTCACACAATGGAATATTACTCAGCACTGGGAAAACAATGACCTGTGAAACACTGCACAATATGGGTGAGCCTGGAAGAAGTTATGCTGAGAGAAATATTTCAGTCACCAAAAGACAAAGACTACATAGTAACAGTGGTATTGGACTGTGAGGGGAAGGTAGGAAGAGGGATAAGGGAGGAAAATGTACAAACAATGATTGAATAAAAGTCCAACCTCTCTGTAGCATCACAATTAAAACCAAAGGAATTTAGTCCCATAGTCATGTCTACTTGTTTATTCTTAGAGATAATCAGATTATACAGTTGTTGTTGATTGCACGGCTCATAGTGACACAATGAACAAAAAGGCCTGAAGCCCCTCTACAAATATCTGCATTTACAGACGTTCATGGAGTTTCTGGAGTTCGTTCTAATATCCCCACCTCACTCCTGCTCCCAATTTTGCTTTTCATCAGGTATTTCCTTTTCTTCCGGAAGGGTCTGTTACACTTTCATACACTTTTCTTTGTTCAAACACCATGCAAGTCACATGGTAAATGGCTTGTTCTAAGTCATATCATATTCTATATTCTCCATTAAGGTGTTAAGATGTATATGTTATTCTGTTAACCTGACATTTTGATATACTAGGTATATAGTACAATACCAATCATACCAATCTCACTACATATAGTTTTGCCTAATCATTGCTTATCAAGTGAAAATGGAATAACTGTTGTTGTTGTTATGTGCCGTCGAGTCCTTTGTGACTCATAGCGACCCTATGTACAAAAGCCCTAAATCGTGCTCTATCCTGTGCCAATCTCATTGCCTCTGACACACCCATCCCGATTACCCCAGTCACTGAATCAATCCACCTCATAGAGGGTCTTCCCCTCCTGTGCTGTCCCTCTACTATACCCAGCATGATGTCCCTCTCTAAAGATCTGTCTCTCCTTACAACATGTCCAAAGTATGTCAGACGAAGCCCCAGAATCCTTGCCTCCAATGAATAGCCTGGTTTAACCCTCTCTAGGATGAATCTGTTTGTTTTCTTGGCAGTCCATGGTACACTCAATACTCCTCTCCAGCACCACAGCTCAAAGGCGTCAATTCTCTTTCTGTCCTCCCTAGTCATTGTCCAACTCTCTGATGCATAACAAGTGATTGCAAAGACCATGGCCTGTATCAGGCGCACCTTAGTCTCCACAGAGACACTGTTGCTTTTGAGTAATTTAGAGAAGTCCCTAACCGCAGACTTTCCCATCGCAATATGTTTTTTTATTTCCTGGCTACTGGTACAATGAGTGTTGACTGTGGAGCCGAGCAAACTGAAGCTGTGGACAATGTCAATCTATTTGCCATCCATCCTGATGCTACCAATTGGTCCAGTGGTGAGAATTTTTGTCTTCTTGACATTGAGCCTCAGTCCATATTGAAGGCTGCAGTCCTTGACCCTCTGCAGTAAGTGCATGAGGTCCTCCTCTGTTTCAGCGAGCAGGGTTGTGTCATCTGCATAACGCAGATTATTGATAGATCTTCCACCAATCCTAACGCCACACTTCTCATAGAGCCCAGCCTCTCGGATAATCTGATCTGCATACATGTTGAAAAGGTATGGAGATAGGACATATCCCTGGCATACACCCTTCCCAGTTTTGAACCATGCAGTGTAGCCCTGCTCTGTTCTGACGACTGCGTCTTGGTCCAAATATAGGTTACGTATTAGCACGATTAAATGTTCTGGGATTCTTATTCTTCTCAGAATTTGCTTTAAAGGAAATGGCAAAAAATAAGGCCCCCGGAATAGATGGTATACCAATTGACATATTTCAGCTAACAGATGCTGCCCTGGATGTGCTCACCAAGTTGTGCCAAGAAATCTGGAGAACAACCACTTGGCCAACTGACTGGAAGAGGTCTATATTTGTTCCCATCCCAAAGAAGGGAGACCCAACTGAGTGTGGAAACTACAGAACAATATCATTGATTTCACATGCAAGCAAGATTCTACTGAAGATTATCCAAAAACGCCTGGAACAGTACATCAGCAGAGAACTGCCAGAAGTCCAGGCTGGGTTTAGAAGGGGTCGTGGTACTAGAGATATTGTAGCTGATGTTAGATGGATCTTTGCTGAAAGCAGAGAATATCAGAAGAATGTCTATCTGTGTTTCATTGATTATGCAAAGGCATTTGACTGCATGGATCATAACAAACTGTGGCTGACTCTGAGAAGAATGGAATAACTAAGTTTATTTAAAAAGTGAGTAAAGTCTCAACATACATGAGCAATTTGTTAATTATTCTTGGTTTGTGGTTGGCTTAGCTAGCTAAAGATTTCTCTCTTGAAAGACTAGGACTTGCAGAACAATAAAAATCTAACAACATCCATCTAATGGTTCTATTTTATCTTGATCATTTTTTTAATTTTAAACTTACTTTAATGAAAGTTTACAGAGACTTTGGCTTTCCATTCATTCATTGTTTTACTTTTCTCCCTGCCCACACCTCCCCCAGTTCCCTGTTTCTTTTTGAAAAGGAAAAGGAAAAGGAAAAAATAATTCTTTCATTGTTATTCAATATGTCCCCCAAGTCCAGTCCTCTATGTTACCTTTGTTCTGGACTCCTGTCATAACAATAATATTTAATCATATATCCCTTTTAAACAGTTCTTTCCATCTGTTTCAATGCAGTATACATTATTTAGAAAATCTTTCTCAGTCTCCCACCAACCCTTATGTAAGTCCTCTTTTTTATAACAGTGGCATTATGTCTTAGTTTTTTTTTTGTGACTGAGATATTTCACTCTGGACATGTTTTTTTATAGATAAGCATATTTTATTTTATAATAATTTTGTTACTACAGAGTGTATTTAATGAATTAATATAATTTTCTTTTGGAAAATAAAAAGCAAAATATATATTCAGAAACAATGTTTAAGGTATGCTATATTCCCACATCTATTAAATCCAATATTCTATCTTCTACTCAGTGAATGATTTTCAAACAAGACAGGAAAGGGTATAATCTTCAATGAAACATTTTCTCTAAATCTATTGTTCAAATAAGAGTTCTATAATGCATGCCAGATACAAAATAATTAGGCGTTTGCTTGTCTGTAATCTCGAGGATAATGCATGTTATTATGCATAGAGGTAATGGCAATCTAAAGCTTTTCAATTATATCTAAAATGCTGACATATCAATTTTGTTACCTGATACATATCATTAGATAGATTTGTGCTTGACTGAATACTATGGAGGCATCTTCATTTGTCTTGAGAAATATACCATCAATTAATAGCACAATACACAATTATTGAGGAGGTTTCAGGAGAACTAATAATTCTTTTTTTTATGTGCATGTGTTTGGTAAATGATGGTATAAATGAACTCAAACTAAAGCAATTACTAAACAGAAGAAACATGAATATATCTTGTCTTTCAATTATGATATAAAAAACCAAAATGATGTCCCTATCATTTACTTGAATCAATTGAATTTCATATCCTATTGTCTTTATGTCTGGTAAAGTCTTCTTAAAATAGAAAGATCTTTACCAGGAGTATTTTGTTCTTTTAAGCCTCATAATAATCTTTTTAAAAAAATTCTTCTACAAAATAAATCCATTTACTGCTAATTTTTCAGTCCTTTTATGTGAATCACAAATTTTCTCTATTACTACTTTTGAACTAATTAGTCACCAATAGAAGTTATTCCTCCTTTTATTCGAATCAAGAGAAACAAGTTATTGTTGTAGGTGTTATTGTTGTTGTTAGGTGCCATCGAGCCGAGTATGACTAATAGTGACCCTATGAAGAAAAGCTCTGAACTCCTATCCTACGCCATCCTCACACTTCCTGACACACAAGAGCTCATTGCAGCAGTCACCATATCAATCCACCTGGTGGATGGTCTTCCCTTCCCTCACCGACCCTCAACCCTTCCCAACATCATGTCCCTCTCCACGGAATAATGCCTCCTAGCAATATGTCCAAAGTATGTGAGGTAAGGTCTCATCATCCTTACCTCCAAAGAGCGCTCGGTTGCACCCTCTCCCAGACATAACTTTTCATTCTTTTGGCTGTCTTTAGAATGTTCTGTGCTTTTCTCCAATACCACAGCCTAAAGGCATCAATTCTTTTTCTGTCATCCTTATTCATTGTCCAAAGAAACATAGTTAAACTTAAAAACATACAATTTTCCTGGCTGTTTCACATTTTGTCTTTCTCAACAATAATCTCTGAAATAGAAGAAAAGAGTGGTTTCTCTTTTAGGAAAAGTATGCCTTGCATAAAGGTGAAATTTTCTAACTCTACAATCAGATACAATCAGTATGCAGTTATTAGAATGGATTGAAGTGCTTCATTGACACCAGGGCAACAAATAAGGTACAAAATTGATAAAGTACCGAATCTCAGACAAAGCAGTATGCACTTAACTTTGAACAATTACAGATTTTCAAGATTTGTTTTTCTCCCTGTTGTTCTGAAGGGAACTCTTGTGGTCCAGTGGTAAGAAATTGCATTGCAATTCCAAAGACACATGGTTTGGATTCACCAGCTGCTACCTGGAAAGGGGGAGAAGGGTGAACAATCTCCTTCTGTTTGATTTACTGCCTCTGAAAATCCACTGGAGGGTCAACTATGGTTTGGTTCCAACTCGACAGCTACTACAACATTGTTCTGAAGGTAACTTTAGTTAACTGATATATATGTGTTAAGTTTCTATTTTTCTCTTATGACTATAAGCGTGTTTTTCTTTAGAAAAATAAATTTAAAATTGCCATATTATGTGCACATTATCAGAATTATGGAAAAATGGAATTCAATGTGCAATATTTTCAGTCAGAAAACTTGAGTGGACTAGTGAGTAAGGAATTGCACTTCCAACTCGAAGGCATCGGCCATTCTGTGGCAGAAAGGTGGGCAATCAACTCTCATGGGATTTATGATCAGCTACGGATCAATTCTGACTCAGTGACACATAACAGCAGTAACAATATATTTGCAGCATTTTTGCCATTGACAGTAAATTACATTTTTATTCCGAATCCCGAATCAATTATGGTACAACTTTAAGAAGTATAAATGTTAACTTCTTTTTATGAAAATTCCTATACTATGCTAGGTCAAATAAACTACTTTCCCCTTTCTGCCTTTTTTGTCTTTCTGATAATGAGGCATTCTTGCTGACAAAAGCCTTAAATTAATTAGTATTCCTTTGATAGCTGAATGTCATTCACAGGAAGCTCTGGTGGCCTACTGGCAAGAAGCTGTGCTGCAATCCCAAAGGTATCTTGAATCCCACTTTCCTAAAAAGTGTGACCCAAGTTGCCACCATTGGTTTTTTTCAGAGTTGTGGTGTAATAGTTCTCTTAGAGGTGTAGCCCATAGACCTAAGGTCCTATGTGAAGGAATGTTCTTGGAAAGTTCAATTATTTTTAGTTTTTGACATTTCATTAAATTATATTCTGTTTCTTTGAAAGCCAAGAGCTATATTCATATAGTCTATTGTTCAACAGCCTCTAAATTTCTGCTTATATGATCACAAGTGGCTGAGGCATTTTTCTAACTTTTCACAGCTTGGAGTCTCATGTGTGAAGCAGTTGGATTCTGGATGGTGGGTTCTCTTGTCTTGGCTGAGAGTCAGTGTGGACTGTTTCTGAGTTGTTGTTTTTTGGTTTTTTTTTAAAAATTTTGTTGTGTTTTGTTTTTCATTCATAATCATGTATGAGCTGATTTGATTTAGCTAACAATGAGTTCTCGGCTGGAAGCCTCTTGTTTAGAGTCAACCAGGACATGGTGAGTAGGCCTTATTATTTAAAAAGTTGGTTGGTGTTAACTGTGTTTGGGATGAACAATATTCTAAGTCATACAACACTAGTCTGCCAATTTGATATCATGAGGTAACTTGGGGTTGCTGTGATGCACATGGTATGTCAAATGTCATAATAGTTATCCATGGTGAACAGTGTTTGGTGGAGCTCCCAGATTGAAACAGGCTTGGAAGCAGGAGTGATATCTACTTCCTAAACAACATGCCTCTGGGAACTCTATGAATGTAGAGAAATGACGATAGTTATAGAATGTGGTTCAGGATTTTCGTTCATAGGGTTGCTATACGTCATGCTCAACTTGACGGCATTTAACAACAACAACATGACAGTCTCTAATTAAAACCAAAACCATAGACTCCAAAAGCATAGACAGGGTAAGAGAGCCTGAAAGGAGGGATATTTGATGTTAGAGATGCTGATGTTGTATACCACCCTGGACTAGTTGGGCATTTGAGAAATTCATAATCTCCATTTTCAACATTATAAGAACCAGTTTTATATTAATCCTTTAAAAATAAATTATTCATGTAATCTCTTTCAAATGGTACTTTGAAAGTAATCATTCTATAATTCCCTAAAAACATCACTTTAATTCACCATACATTTACTGAAAGCAAATGATAATGTGTTATTATTATATGATAAGTAAATTTTAAAAATAACATGCATTTCTGGGTATCAAAAACATATAGTCTTGAGATAAACAGAGCAAAATATCCACATTGTAATTCAAACTCTTGTGTGTATGATATGTGTTTACATGTAACACTGCATGGTTCAAAATCAGGAAAGGAGCATGTAAGCACCGTCATAGATGGAGAAGAGATTGAGATTGTTAATAATTACAGCTTGCTTGCCTCCATAATCAACACTCTTAGAACCAGCAGTCAGGAAACCAAAATTACATTAGGAAAATCCCCTGACAGGGACCTCTACAGAATACCGCAAAGCAATGCTGTCCCAGCCATGGTCTTCTCAATTGCTTGCTATGTGTCAGAGAGCTGGACAATGAGTAAAGATGAAAGAAGAAGAATTGATGCCTTGGAATTATGCTGTAGAAGAGTCTTGAATATACAATGCATAGCCAAGAAAACAAATAGTTCTGTGTTGGATAGGGTTCTCCTTGGAGGCTAGAATTTGAAACTCTGTCTCACATACTTTGGGCACATGCCTAGGAAAGATAGGTCCTTGGAGAAGGATGTCATGCTTGGAAGGGTAGACGGACAGTGCATGAAAGAAAGACTCCAGATGAGATAGATACAGTAACTGGAGCAGTGGGGATTGGTGTGTCAGAAATAGTGAGACTGCCTCAGAACAGAACAGGATCCAGAACTGCTGTACCTACTGTCACTATAGGTTGCAAGCAACTTGACAACACATGACGACAACAACAACAGCATAACAGAAGAAGAATTGATACCTTTGAGCTGTAGTATTGGAGAAGAGCACTGAACAGTCCATGGACAACCAGAAGAACAAACAGATATGTGTTGGAAAGAGTAGAGTTGGAGTGTTCTTTGGAGGCAAGAATCATGAGGCTTTGCCTCACATCCTCTGGGAAAATTGCTAGGAAATGATTATTTCTTGGAGAATGACGTGATTCTGGGAAGGATGTAGGTTTGGTGAAGGAGACGATAATCCTCCAACAGGCAGATTGACTTGGTGACTGTTACAATGGACTCTTGTGTGTGAAGTGTGAGCATGGCACAAAATAGAACAGTGTTCAGATATTTTGTTCATAGGGTCAAAGGCACCGAACAACAAGTTACCAAGAAGTTGTTGCTGACTCACAGTATGCAATAGAAAAAAGTTCTTCCCTGGTCTTTCTTACCATCGTCATGATTAACATTTTATACTGTTCTGATCCATAAGATTTCCATTGGCTAATAAATTTCCACCTGCACTTTTAATCCACTGATAACTTCATGGGAGAATGATGGACAATCTTCTCCCACATGGTATACAGCTTTGGACCCCAAAGAAGTTTCAGCTAGACAATGAGTTTTGGTTTTATTGAATAGATTATCTAGTCTTTTCCCCTAAACTGCCTTAATCTGAAAGCTCTGCTGAAATTTGTTCACTTCATAGCAACATGCAAACGTCTACTGAGTTTCCTTCCACTTTATGTCTTTGCATAAAAAGATTAGGGCAGGAATCAACCCTAATCTCTGTAGCATGGATGTACAGCTTTCTACCACTAAACTACTACTGGTAGCCTAGTGGATGAGAAGATAAGCTGCCAACACAAAGACGGCTGGTTCTAATACACTTTCTGCTTCACAGGAGAAAGTTGTGCAGTCTCATCATGTGTGATTTATAACCTTTGACAACCCACTGAAGGGTCACCATTTAATAAAAACAGTAACTTCTATATGTATTTAATTAATATTAATGTATTTCAACTTCTATATATCATCATTTAATAGGAAAAATATTAATGTGAAAATATGATGTTTTGCCATGTTTTAATCGTTATAATTATAAAAACATCACCTCAAAGTAGCAAGTCTTTATTTTCTTATTTACTATTTCTGTTGAAATTTCTACTTGCATACCTATATAACATGGAACAAAATAACAGAGAATGTGGCTTCTGTTTTCTTTGAAGTCCCTGTAATTGCTTTGTTCCTCTGGTCGCAGTGTGTATTCACAATATATTATGCAATAAACTCATCTTATAGTCTTTAAACGTAGACATTTCTTAAAATTTTGCTACTAATTAAGCTAATTAATTTCTAATTGGTTGATAAGAATAAATTTAAGAGACTGTTCTCTGTTCACAATAACCTCAACAAATTGCAATTAAAAATGTTAATCCATTCTATTTCTACATTAAGAAAACCAAAACAAAATAGAGCACAGGATGTCTAATCTAACCTTCGAGGTCATTTGAATCAGTCAGCTATAACTAATTAAGAATGTCTGCTTTCAGAAGTGTGGACTCATGCTGTATGTCGAGACTTAACCAACAACCACCTGGTACATAATACCAAAGCTATCAGAGAAAAGAAACATTACTTTCCCTGAGGTCTGACCAACATACAATGTGCTAATCAAAGGGCTGGCTTTTGCCCATCTTTCCCAGGCTCTTTACTTATGCCATCATTCTAATGTTTAAGCCTCCTGGAAAGATTTTCTGTTATGTACCTTGACTCTAGACCATCATTTTGAGTGCAGGGCAGGGAGACATTAGGTGAACAGTTCTCATTATCATTAGCCACCGTTGTGGGTCGTGCTAAAAATGTTCACAGCAAATTATTAGGAGCACAGGGGAAAAGAAAAGAGAAAGACTGAATGCTAAATGTCCCTATGGTAAATCAGGCAAAAGATAATAAAGAACAGTTCTTTACCCAGAGAGCAAATGCCTGAGGAACTGGTGCCCAGGGTCCCTATGCTGTATGGTATTACAATTGTTCTGAAACATCTTGTACTAATTCTCACTCATTAGGCTAATTTTCTTTTCAGGAGGCTGTATCACAAATGAATAACTCATTTCAATTTTGTACAGACTTTCATTTTTTAAAATTACATTTAAATAGAATTGATTTAGTGATAAAAAATATCAACTTGTAAGACAAAAATGATGGGGAAAACCCACTGGTTGCAAGAAAGACACAGGCAAAATATATAATAATTTATGTATCTTTTTCAGGTGTTGTTGACTCTGCACAGTGACCCTGTGAACAAATAGATCCAAACCTTGCTCTAGCCTATTTCATCCTCATGACCTCCATCATGCTCAAGTACATTATTGGAGTCAGTGTCAGTTCACCTTGTGGAGAGTCTTCCTCTCTTTTATTTACTTACTACCATTCCCAGCATGATGTCTTTTTGGAAAGGCTGGTCTCTCCTGACAATATACTCAAGTTATGTGAGACTAAATGTTACTATCCTGCCTCTAAAAAGCATCCTTAGTACACTTCCTCCAAGAATGATTTGTTTCCTTCCCTTGTATGTCATTTTGTTGTATTGCTGTGATTTATGTGCTGCAGTGGCACTGTGGTACTATATGGTTTAAAATTAAGAAGGGAATGTTTCAGGGTTGTATTGTCTCTCCATATCTATTCAAGCTCTATGTTGAGCAAATTATTTGAGAAGCTGGACTCTCTGAAGAGGAGTGTGACATCAGGATTGGAGGGAGATGCATCAATAACCTGCATTATGCAGATGACACAATCTTGCTTGCTGAAAGTGAGGAGGGCTTGAAGCACTTATTCCAGATCAAATAATGTAGATTTTAATATGCATTGGATCTCAATGTCAGGAAAACAAAAATTCCTCCACTGGACCAATAGGCAACATCCTGATTGATTGAGAAAAGATTGAAAGTCAACAACTCCATCTAACTTGGATCCACAATTAATACCCTTGGTACCAGCAGTCAGGAAATCAGGACACATATTGCACTGGGAAAGTCTGCAGTTATGGAGCTCTCCAAATTATTGAGGAGCAATGATGCCAGTGTGAGGACTAAGGTGTATCCAACTTAGGTCATGGTCTTTCTAATCACTTGCTATGCATTTGAGAGCTGGACAATGAATAAAAATGACATAAGAAATATGTTTACTTGTGTTTTCTTGACTGTGCTTTAGACTAGGGATATATTAATAAATTACAGCTAACATGGACGAAACTACGGATACCAAAACACTTAGGTTTTTTTCATGTGGAGGCTCTATACAAAAAAAAAATCAGTTTTTCAAAAGGAACAAAAGGATATTTTGACTTAAATTTTTTTTTAAATGTGTATCATTATCTAAAATCAGAAAATGTAAAAAAGAAATCAGTATAAAATGCTTTCAATATACCTATTTAACCTTGTTGTTGTTGTTGTTGTGTGCCATAGAGTTGGAACTGACCCATAGATGACCCTTCAGCAGGCAGTAAATCACATCAGGGAAAATTGTCCGTCCTTCTGAAGGGCAGCTGGTAGATTTGAACCAGGTACCTTTGGGACTGTAGCACAGTTAGGCTGATATATACAGTGGCTACAACAATGTCTTTGAACAGAACAGACTGAGAGGATAGTGCAGGAGAGCATAGTTTTATTATTTGTACATGGAGTCATTATGAGTTAGATGGCAGTAAAAAAGTCAATATTAATTATAATGAGAATTTGCACTTCTCACAAGGTGGCTGAAGAAAGATCAAGAACTGAGGTTTTAATTTAAAAGAATTCCCACACCTAATGCAGGATATCTAAGTTGCCCAAAATAAAACCTACTACTAGTGAGTCTATTCTGATTCAAAACAACCCTCCATTAGTTTTCTGAGGCTATACATACTTTTTAAATGAGACTGCCCACCTCTCCCCTGTGCTACACCTGGTGGGTTCACAAACAAGTATAGAAGTGTTTCTCATCAGTGATTAAATTTATTGCTAATTACTAGACTCTTTACAGGGGGATAAAAATGAACACTCTCATCTACTCTATTTTATAATTTCTGGAAATCTCCTGGAGAGTCAGATACTAGTAGGTTCTGACTCGATAGCACATAACAATAGCAACTATATTCGTTATGAACCTTGCCCAGGATATCAGTATTTATGCATTCCATTAGCAAGGAACTGAAGAACAAATTCAAACCTCGAGTTGCTACAAACAAGGATGCTTTAGGCAGAATGTTAAATGATCCAAGAGGTATCAAAAGAAGATGGAAGGAATATGCTGAGTCATTGTATGGAAAGGAATTGGCTTCTAATGGCCTATGAACAACAGATCTGAATCTTGTCTATCCAATGACATCCTCAACATCTCTGGTACATCTGAGCTCATTACTGCACTCACTATGTCAGTCCGTCTGGTGGATAGTCTTCCTCTCTTCCACTCACCCTCCACCTCGCCAAGCAACATGCCAGCCTGTTCCGAGGAATAGCTTCTCCTAGCAACCTGTTCAAAGTATGAGAGACATGGTTTCACCATTCTTTCATCCAAGGGACACTATGACTGCACCTCTTCCAAGACATACCTCTTTTGTTCTTTTGGAAATCCATGGGACATTGAATACTCTTCACCACTATAACTCAAAGACATCAATTCTTCTTCTGATATCTTTATTGAATGTCCACCTCTCAGGTGTACATCATGTGATTGAAAAAATCAAAACAAAACAAAACAAAACATTATTTGAATCTTTTTTCAAACTGGCATCATTGCTTTTCAGTATTTTGGAGAGATTTCCTACAACAGACTTGCCTAAAGCAATATGTGTTTCTGGGTATCTAAGCTTTATCATTCTTTCTCAGTAAATTATTAACTGTTTATTTTGTGCTGACATAATTATTGTATTAATTAATGAGTATCAGGATGAGATACAAGGCCCAGACTATTAGAGGATTAGATGAGCTCATGGGACCTCAGCCCCAGGCAACTTCTTCCTTTGGAAAAGCTCCCTAGCCTGAGACATAGCTTCAAGGTGATAACCAGTCTACACCACTAGCCTGCGTCACCTACATTCACTATCTAGCTGTGCCACCACTAATAGTCTACAGGATCCTGGCTCATTGCTCACCAGGTTCTCCAGAATCAGCCAGCATACCTATGGTCACAAAAGTCCTGCTCCAAACAGGTCCAAGTCTCTAAGAAACATTCTAGTGAATCTAAGCACAAGGGCTATAGAGGAATTGGGAAAATGAGCTATGGATGGACCTGTTTGTGTTAGAAATTATGGACACGTGCAGCTGGTTAAGCATTTGGGACTATGCTGAACTAAGTCTTCTCAAAAATAGTCTGCTATTAATCTTTTCAGAAATTTTAAAAATGGTGTCCTACTGTCCTGACTACTAGACCAGAAGTTTGATTGTGGATCTATGTAAGATGAAATTGTTGTTGTTGTTGATTGCCATCTAGTCTAGCACAACACATAGCAACCCTATGAACAAAAGGCCTGAAGCCTTTCGTTAACTATCAACATTTATCAAAGTTCATAGAGTTTCCAGAGACATGTCGTTTAGGAAGTAGATGTCACTCCTGCTTCCAAAAAGATGACATTATTGACATTTAAAACACTTTCTGCATCTATAATGATGTTGCCTATTGACCCAATGGTAGTGATTTTTTTTAAGCTGAGTTGTAATGCATATTGAAGGCTAAAATATTTCTGGTCTTCCTCACTTTCAGCAAACAAGGCTGTATTATCTGCATAATGCAAGTTGTTGATGAGTTTTCCTGATTCTAATGCCACATTATTCTGCATAGAATCCAAGTTCATGAATTATTTGCTCAACATATATACTGAAGGTATGGAGAAAGGATACCTGACAAACGTCTTTCATAATTTTATACCATAGAGTGTGTTTCCTAGTTCCATTCAGACAACAGCTTCTTGGTCTAGGTATAGATTTCTTATGAACACAATTAAGTGTTCTGGGATTCCAATATTTCTCAATGTCAGCTACAATTTGTTGTGATCTACAGAGTCAAATGACATTGCACAGTCAAAAAAACATAGATATACATTCTTTTGGTAGTCTTTGCTTTCAGCCAAGATCTATGTGAAATCAGTGAGCAATGATATCCCCAGTGCCATAACCTCTTGAATATCTGACAGTTCTTTGTCAATGTACCTTTATAGATATTTTGGATAATCTTCAGTAATATTTTGCTTGTGTGTGATATTATTGATACTGTTAAAAATGTCCACATTTCGTTGAATCATCTTTATTTTTTAAATTTTATTATATTGGGGTTTGTGGGGGTGGGGTGGGGGTGTGTGTGTACCATCAAACTGGATCTGACTGGTACAGGAGGAGATTGCCCCTCCTCCTCCAGCAGAGTATCTGGTGGATTTGAACCACGTACCTCTGGGACTGCAGTGCAGCTTCTTGCCACTAAGCCACCAGAGCTCCCTGAATCATCTTTCTTGAAAAAGGGAATAAATATGGATTTCTTCTAGTCAGTGGCCAGGGAGTTGTGCTTCAAATTTCCTGGCATGTTGTTCTTGTTCTATTGAGCCCAGTAAGACTCAGAGTGATGTTATGAACCAAAATTCTGAACTCTTTCTATCTTCCTGACACACAAAAGCCCATAAAGCAGTTACTGTGTTAATACACCTGGTTGAGGGTCTTCCTCTCCTTTGCCGACCCTCTACCCTTCCCAGCATGATGTAGCTCTCCAAAGTATGTGAGGTGAAGTCTCAACATTCTTACCTCCAAAGAGCAGTTGGGCTGCATCCTCTTCAAGAAATATTTGTTCTTTTGCCTATCCATGGGATGTTCAGTGCTCTTCTACAACACCTTAGCTCCAAGGCATCAATTCCTCTTCTGTCATCCTTTTTCATTGTCCAGATGTCATATGCATAGCAAGTAATCAGAAAGACCATGGTGTGAATCAGATACACCTTCATCCTCAAGCTGACATTATTAATTATCTATAATGTGGAGAGGTCCCTAACTCAAGATTTTCCCAGTGCAATCTCCTAATTTCCTGACCACTAGTACCAAGAGTGTTAATTGTGTATTCAAGCAAGATGAAGCTGTTGACAGTTTCAATCTCCTCTCCATCATGATGTCGCCTATCATTCCAGAATCTTTGTTTTCTTAACCTTGGGATAATATCCATACCAACAGCTGATTCTTTGATCTTCTGCAACAAGTGCTTCAAGTCTTCCTCACTTTCAGCAAGCAAGATTGTGTCATCTGCACAATGCAGGTTATTGATGTGTCTCTCTCCAATCCTAATATCACACTCCTCCCATTTTAGAGAGTCCAGCTTCTTGAAGAATTTGCTCAACATACAGATTAAATAGGTATGGAGAGAGAATAAAACCCTGATACACTCCTTTCTTAATTTCAAACTATGCAGTGTTCCCCTACTCTATTCTCACAATAGCCTCCTGGTCCAGGTATACGTTTCACATGAGTACAATTAAGTGACCTTGGACTCCCATTTTTCTCAATATCAGTCACAATTTCTTATGATGCACAGAGTCAGGTGTCTTTGTACTATAAATAAAGCACAAATAGATATTCTTCTGATATTTTTCACTTTCAGTCAGGATCCATCTGACCTCAGCAGTGATATCCCTGATGCCACAGCCTCTTCTAAATTCTGCTTGAGCTTCTTATAATTCCCTATCTATATAGTGTTCTAGCCATTTTTAAACAATCTTTAGCAGTACTTTGCTTGTATGTGATATTAATGATATTGCTTGATAGTTTCCACATTCAGTTTAGAATGGGAACATCTTTCTTGGGAATGAGAAAAATATGGACCTCTTCCAATATATTCCGGACAGCTGTCCTCCAAGTTTCATGGCATAGACTGGTGAATGCATCCAAAGTTGCACCTGTTAAGTGAAACAAGTCAATTGTTATTCCATTGATTTTTGGGACATTATTTTTTGCCACTCAATTCCTTCAGGGCAGCTTCCATTTCCTCCTTCATTATAATTGGCTTCTGTTTGAATGGTACTTCCTGAAACGTTTCCATGTCAATCTGTTCTTTCTAGTACAGTGACTCTGTGTATTCCCTCCCTCTTCTTTTGATGCTCTCTGGGTCATTCAATATATTGCTCATAGTATCTTTCAATATTGTGACTCAAGGCTTAAATTTCTTTTTCCTGGCATAGACTGGTGAATATGTCGAGGGTTGTGTATGCTAATTGAAACATATCAATTGGTACCTCATTTATTCTTGGGGACTTATATTTTCCAGTGTCTTCAATGCATCTCGAACTTTTTTCTTTGATGCCATTGTCTCTGGAGCGTATGAAAATTCCTGATAATTTTTGTGTCAAGTATTTTTAATATAGTTACTCTGTGTATTCTTCCCTTTCCTTTTGCTGTTTCCTGGATCATTGAATATCTTGCCCATAGCATCTCTCAGTGTTGCAACTTGAGATTTGATTTTGCTTTACTCTTCTTTCAACTTTAGAAGTACTGAACAGGTACTTCCCTTTTTATTCTCTAGTTCTCTTTATTCACTAGCTCTTTGCATATTCTGTTATAATACTTTGCTTTGTTCTTGAGCTGCTCTTTAAATTTGTTGGTCTCTTCTACTTTAGCATTTCTTTCCTTTATACTGGCTTCTTGACACTCTAGTGCAATTTTCAGAGTCTCCTCTGATAGCCATTTTGGTCCTCTCTTCCCCCTCTGTCTTTGGAATAACCTTTTGCTCCCTTCATGGATAATATTTTTTATGTAATCCCATAACTCTTCTTGTCTTTGATCAATAGTGTGTAGTGCCTCAAATCTATTTTGAAGATGATTTTTACATTGAGGTGGGATAGACTCAGGTTTATGTTTGGGTTTTGTAGAACTTGACAGAAAACAAAGAGTCCCAGAAATTCTTCTATCTGTGTTTCATTGATTATGCAAAGGCATTTGACTGTGGGGATCACAACAAATTGTGTTTAACGTTGAGGAAAATAGGAATCCCAAAACACTTGATTGTGCTTATGTGAAGTCTATACTTGGACTCGGAAGCAGTCCACAGAACAGAGTGAGCAAACACTGCATGGTTCAAAATCAGGAAAAGAATGTATCAGGGATGTTTCTGGTCTCCATACCTTTTTAATCTATAAGCAGAACACAGAGATTATTTGGGAAGCAGGGCTTTATGAGGAGGAATGTGACATTAAGACTGGAGGAAGACTTATCAACAACTTATGTTATGCAGATGATACAACCTTGCTTGCTAAAGCTAAAGAAGATCTGAAGTACCTAGTGTGGAAGGTCAAGGATTGTAGTCTACAATATGGATCAAAGCTCAATATCAAGAAGACAAAGATTCTCACCACTTGGCCAATTGGCAGCACCATGATTGTTGGGGAGGAGATTGAGGTTGTTAATAGTCACAGACTTCTTGGCTCCAAAATAAATACTTTTTAGCAACAACAGTCAGGAAATCAAAAGACTTGGAAATAATTAAAAAAATAAAATCAAAAGATCTGGAAAAATATGCTGTCAAGGACCTCTCCAGAGTACTGAAAAACAACATCAGCCTAGAGAGTAAGGTGCACATAATCCAGGCCATAGTTTTCACAATTAATTACTTGTTATGCATCAGAGAGCAAGACAATGAGTTAAGATAACAGAAGAAGAATCAATGCCTTCAAATTGTGGTGCTGAAGAAGTCTTCAACATACAAGGGACTTCCAATAAAACAAGTATGTCTGTCTTGGAAAGGGTGAAATCAAGTTTGTCTTTGGTGGCTAGAATTTTAAAGCTACACCTCACATACTTTGGTCACGTGGCCAGGAGAGACCAGTCCTTGGAGGAGGACATCATGATCGGAAGGGTGAAAGGAAGTGCAGGAGAGGAAGACCCCAGATGAAGTGGATTTATACAGTAACTGGTGCAATGGGAGTTTGTGTGTTAGGATCAGTGAGACTGGCTTAGGACAGAGCACTATTCAGAGCTTCTGTCCAATAAGGTCATTATAGGTTTCAGACAACTTAGTGGCACATTACAACAACAACAAGACTTGTTTTAATATTCTCCAGTTTCAATTTCAACTCAAACATGAGTAATTGATGGTCTTTGCCAGTAAGCAACTTGCCTGTTTCTTACAGCTGATATTGAGTTTCCCCAGTAATTCCTCCCACCACCCCCACAGATGTAGTCATTCTGATTCCTCTGCAGTCTAACAAATGAGGTCCATGTGCAAGGTCACGTTTTGTATTTTTTTTAAATGATATTCACGATTAATATATCATTGACTGTACACAATTTAGTTTTTCAAGGTTCAGACTTGTTTCTTTCACTAAGACTGTACTTTCTCACTGCCAATCTTTTCTCATTGTTCCTAACTTTTACATTCTAGTTACTAATAATTATTATTGCATCTTTATTGCATGTTTGTTAATTTCCCAGACTGGAAACTTTGGTAGGATCATTAGTTTCTTTCTCTTTGGCTTTAGGTTTTGGTGTTTAAACTTGAATAATAATATTAAAATGTCTTCCTTGTATGCATATAAACAGTATCCTATCATTCACAGTATTTTACTTCAAGATAGATCTTACAATAGTCTTTTTCACCATAAATGCAACACAGTTCTCACTCAGTTTTTTGTCTTTTTCATTTTTGGCATAATAGATGATTATAGTTGTTATTGTTATGTGCCATCAATCAATCATAAAATAATTTTATTCCAAGTGACCCATGCCGTTTTATCTCACTAAAGCCTGGTATAAAATTGATAAATGTCAATAGAGAGGCTTTAAGTCTTTTGTTCATGGGGTGACGATGAGTCATGCTCAACTCGAAGGTAAACAAGAACATCAACAATGTCTGGAATATGCATTCTACTTAATGTTGACAAATTCTCATTTTTCTCCATTCATAATTCACACTTTCTGGCATTCCAATTATTAAAAAAATGCATGCTGCTCTCTGTCTACATTTTGAGTCATTTCCAATTTAGGCTTTATTTTTAATACCGTATTCCGCTAGTGAACAAAGATTTTTTTTTTTCCCAGAGGCCTGTTATTTTAGAAGTGATACTGGAAACAATGCCATAGATGTTTCCTAATCCAGAAGAGAAACTCATGGTGGGAAGGTTTTAGCAAAGTTCCCACATAGAACAGGAAGCAGAATTGGCTATCCATTTGTGAGATAACAAGTCTTTGGAAACTTTATGAAAAACAGACATGAGTTAAAATATAAGAATCAAAATAATATGATGGAATGCAAAATGTAAGTTAATTTAGATAAATTAAAAAAATACTAGACTGTGCTATGAAAAGTATAGGGTATAGCTACATGTAAGATCTAAAATTATATCTCCATAGCTTTTCAATCTGTATGAAGAACAGATAATCCAGGAGGTTGGGCTCTATGAGGAGAAATCTGGCATCAGGATTGGGGGTAGAGTCATCAATAATGTGTGTTATGCGGGCAACACAACCCCGTTTCCTGAAACTGAGGAAGACCTGAAACACTTGCTTCAGAAGGTCAAGGACTGCAGCCTCCAATATGGATTGAAGCTCAACAGCAAGAAAACAAAAATCCTCAACATTGGGCTGATTGGCAGAATCATGATAGATGATGAAGAGATTGAGTTTGTTGACAGCTTCAGTTTGCTTAGCTTGACAATCAATATTCTTGGTACTAGCAGCCAGGAAATTAAAAGATGAATTGCATTGGGAAAGTCTGCTGTCAGAGACCTCTTTAAAGTACTGAAGAACAACGATGTGAGTCTGGAGACTAAGGTGCACCTGATACAGGCCATGCTCTTTGCAATGAATTGCTATGGATGAAAGAGCTGAACAATAACTAGGGATTATAGGAGAGTTGATGCCTTTGAGTTGTGGTGCTGGAGAAGAGTATTGAATATACTTCTAGGAGAACAACATGTCCAAAGTATGCCAGACGATGCCTCAGAATCCTTGCCTTCAAGGAGAAGCCTGGTTTAACCCTCTCCAGGATGAATCTGTATGTTTTCTTGGCAGTCCATGGTACATTCAATATTCTTCTCCAGCACCACAGCTCAAAGGAATCAATCCTCCTTCTATACTCCCTAGTCATTGTCCAACTCTCTGATGCATAACAAGTGATTGCAAAAACCATGGCCTGTCTCCAGAGAGACATCGCTCCTTTTGAGTACTTTAGAGAGGTCCCTAACCACAGACTTTCCCATCACAATACGTTTTTTGATTTCCTGGCTACTGGTGCCAAGAGTGTTGACCGTGGAGCCAAGAGACTAAAGTTGTTAACAGTCTCAGTCTCTTCACCATCCATCCTGATGTTGCCAATTGTCCCAGTGGTGGGAATCTTTCTCTTCTTGACATTGAGCCTCAATCCATACTAAAGGCTGCAGTCTTTGACCCTCTACAGTAAGCATTTCAGGTCCTACTCAGTTTCAGCAAGCAGAGCTGTGTCATCTGCATAACAGATTGTTGATAGATCTTTCAGCAGTCTTGACCCAACATTTCTCCTCATAGAGCCCAGCCTCCTGGATAATCTCTTCTGCATACAGGTTGAAAAGGTATGGTGATAGGACACATCCCTGGCGTACGCCTTTCCCAATTTTGAACCATGCATTTTGGACACCTTGTGAGGAGGGAGAGGTCCTTGAAGAGGGACATCATGCTTGGAACGGTGGAGGGACAGCGCAGGAGGGGAAGACCCTCTATGAGGTGGATTGATTTAGTGACTGGGGTAATTGGTATGGGTGTGTCAGAGGCAGTGTGATTGGCAGAGGATAGAGCACAATTTAGGGCTGTTGTACATAGGGTCGCTATGAGTTGCAAGTGACTCGACTGCACATAACAACAACAACAGCTAGGAGAACAAAATTTTGTCCTGGAGAGACTGAAACCAGGATGCTCCTTGGAGGCAAGGATTCTGCAGTTTGGACTGATATACTTTGGACATGTTGCAAGGTGTGATCAGTCCTTGGAGAGGGATGTCAAGCTTGGTGGAGGGACAGCGCAGGAAAGGAAGACCCTCGATAAGATAGATTGATTCAGTCACTGAGTAATGGAGATAGATATGTCGGAGAAAATAAGATTGGCAAGGGATAGAGCAGGGTTTAGGGCTGTTGTACATAGAGTCGCTATGAGTCACAGGCGACTGGACAGCACATAACAACAACAATGCTAATTTTTCTAATTAGAAATCTTACAGCTAAATTATTTGAATAATTGCTATAGAAGTACTAGTTAAATTAAGAGCTATGTTAAATTAATAGAAAAGGCAGAAGATTTTAAAATAATCAGAAGGAAAATATAGATATGTACAAATAAATGAAACAAATTTAGAACAACTTGACTTTCCAGTAAAATCAAATGAAATATTTAACAATGGAGAATATGTTTAAGTAAGTGTTAAGTTGCTCAGACTAGCAAGAAAATGTATATTTTGAGGTTTCTGCAAGTACACAAGCTAAAAAAGATCTGTTTTCAGATGTAAATTGTGATAATTCATTATGCTTTCTATAACAACATGCTAATGGATCTACTTCACCAAGAACTAGAGCATCTTGCAAGGAAAACAGAACACTTTCAGAAGATACAGTGAAACACAGCTTAGTCATTACCAGCATGGAGAGAGTGGTAGAGAGAGGCAAGAACCAGGAAGCAGCATACAGGGTGTTACAATAACATTGGGAAGATTGTATTTATCAAGTTAATGCTGAATTTTGTGCTTCTAACATTACAAATAGCTTGTACATCATTCTTGTGGCAAAACTGCATGAATTTTTAAAGAATTAAAATGAAAAGAAGCAAGCGTTCTAATTCACCGATTTGTTTGGGGTTTTTTTGCCTACCGTATAAAACTGGAAAACAGGAGAGTGGATGAAATTAAGGAAGTAAGTTGAGTACAGGACATGAAAAATTTAGTTAGTTTTCTAAGTATAAATTTATAAAAGGAATTTACAAAGTCAGATGAGATTGCAATCCCAGCTAAAAAGTTTCATTCAGTGTGGGGGAGGGCATGTTTAGACATCTGTGTTAAATGATCTTCTGGCTGAACAAAACTGTGAGGTTACAAATGTGAGCTGTGCAAGCAAAAAAACAGAAATAGAGGGAATTTATGATTTTTAAAAACATTTAAAGCTCTTGCCACCAAATTAATTTCACTTTACCCCTCAAATTCACCTTATCTTTCAAAATAACATCATCCTTTCAAAATTTTTTCACTACCTCTGTCATTTTAATGTTATAGCCAATTCATAAGCAAATGCTATTCATATTTTGTGGTAACACTGAAATTTATTTCAAATGTGCAACTCATAATTTCAATTATAAAACATTTTAATAATGATGCTGTTGTTATATGCTGTCAAGTTGCCTATGATTCATAGCAACCCTATGTATAATGGCCCTAAACCCTGCTCTATCCCTTGCCAATCAAATTGTCTCAGACACACCTATCCCTATTACCCTAGTCACTGAATCAATCCATCTCATCGAAGACCATCGTCTCCTGTGCTGTCCCTCCACCTCCCAGGCAAGACGTCCCTCTCCAAGGACTGATCCCACCTTGCAACATGTCTAAAGTATGTCAGATGAAGCTTCAGAATTCTTGCCTCCAAGGAGCAGTCTGACTTCATCCTCTCCAGGACAAACTTGTTTGTTCTCCTAGCAATCCATCGTATATTCAATACTCTTCTCTAGCACCACAGATCAAAAGGCATCAACTCGTCTCGTCTTCTATCATCCCTAGTTATTGCCCACCTCTCTCATCCACAGCAAGTAATTCCAGACCATGGCCTGTATTTAAAGCACCTTAGTTTCCAGACCGATATCGTTGCTCTTCAGTACTATAAAGAGGTATCTGAAAGCTGACTTTCACAAGGGAATTTGTCTTTTAATTTCCTGGCTGCTGGTATCAGGAGTCTTGATTTTAGAGGCAATCAAACTGAAGCTGTCAACAATCTCAATATCTTCATCATCCATCAGGATTCTGCCAATTGGCCCAGTGGTGGGGATCTTTGTTTTCTTGCAGTTGAACCTCAATCCATATTGAAGGCTGTAGTCCTTGACCTTCTGCAACAAGGGCTTCAGTTCCTCCTCAGTTTCAACAAGCAGGGTTGTGTCATCTGCATAATGCAGATTGTTGATGAGTCTACCTCCAATAATGATGCTACACTTCTCCTCGTTGAGCCCAAACTCCGGAATAATCTGTTCTGCATATGTTGTTGTTGTTGTTATGCGCCCTCGAGTCGTTTGCGACTCATAGTGACCCCATGTACAACAGCCCTAAACCATGCTCTATCCTGTGCCAATCTCATTGCCTCTGACACACCCATCCTGATTACCCCAGTCACTGAATCAATCCACCTCATAGAGGGTCTTCCCCTCCTGTGCTGTCCCTCTACTCTACCCAGCATGATGTCCCTCTCTAAAGACCTGTCTCTCCTTACAACATGTCCAAAGTATGTCAGACGAAGCCCCAGAATCCTTGCCTCCAAGGAGTAGCCCGGTTTAATCCTCTCTATGATGAATCTGTTTGTTTTCTTGGCAGTCCATGGTACATTCAATACTCTTCTCCAGCACCACAGCTCAAAGGCGTCAATTCTCCTTCTATCCTCCCTAGTCATTGTCCAACTCTCTGATGCATAACAACTGATTGCAAAAACCGTGGCCTGTATCAGGCGGACCTTAGTCTCCAGAGAGACACTGTTGCTCTTGAGTATTTTGGAGAGGTCCCTAACTGCAGGCTTTCCCATCGCAATATGTTTTTTTATTTCCTGGCTACTGGTGCCAAGAGTGTTGACCGTGGAGCCGAGCAAACTGAAGCTGTGAACAATCTCAATCTCTTTGCCATCCATCCTGATGCTACCGATTGGTCTAGTGGTGAGAATTTTTGTCTTCTTGACATTGATCCTCAGTCCATATTGAAGGCTGCAGTCCTTGACCCTCTGCAGTAAGTGCATGAGGTCCTCCTCAGTTTCAGCGAGCTAGGTTGTGTCATCTGCATAACGCAGATTGTTGATAGATCGTCCACCAATCCTAACGCCATATGGAGATGCAACACATCCTTGACGTACACTCTTCCCAATTTTGAACCATGTAGTGCTTCCTTGTTCTGTTCTGACGATTGCCTTTTGGTCCAAGTATAGGTTTCACATAAGTACAATCATATTAAGCTTTAAAAACAAACAAAAAAAAATCTCACAGGTTTGTTCACCAAGAAAAACTGCAGCAAAATAATGTCTCTGTCAAATTTCCAGGTCTCAAAAATATACATAAATTTACTCTCATGTACTTAAACTACAGAATACATAAAAGTAAGCGTTGAGCTTACTTACTTATTATTTTTCATATAATGGACGATTACCCACCATTTGACTGAAGGTAGAGTTTGACCTATCTGCTCAAATTGTGTCATCTGGAAATTTTCATCCTTGTACTTCAGGTTTCTATTTTCTTATGTTTTCCCTTTTTTCCAAAGAAAATATTTCACTATGCTGGGGCAATAATATCTATGCTGATTCTTGTATAATACTCTAACATTTAGTGACCCTTAGGAAAATTCACTACATTTAGCAGTTGAAAGGAAAGTCTCAGACACAAGTTTCAGCGGTGTAGCTTAAAAACAGTTCTTAAAAAAATAAATTCTGTACTATAGAATATTCTATTTGGCCATATGATAACACATGTTCTATCCCTATAGCTTAATTAAAAAATAAGATCAACTTTGTTCTAATAATTCAAAGATTTGGCAAAGTATGATAGTCTCACCTTAAAGCACTGATTGTAGAGGAAGTGAAAAATGGCATTAAGTTGGCAAATACATATATTCTTTTGTCATTTTTTTAGAAACTTGAGAACAAGTAAAAACTCACACTGATAAATACAATTTATTTCATAATAATTATCATCCTAAATCTTCTATACAATGAAAGAAAGAAGTTTTATCATGAATGCCACATTGGTATACATTGCTGTCAGAACAAGTATGATTTCCTTTACTGATGAGATATCCTTGAATTTCTCCATTTAAACTGTTGTTGTTTTAGTTATGTCACTACCAGGTCACTTGCAGCTCCTAACAACCCTCTGCATAATAGCCCTGAAACCTGCCCTATCCTAAGCCAATGTCACTGTCTCTTATACATCTGCCCTCTTGCCCCAGTCACTGTTCCAATCCATCTTATCCAAGGTCTTTCTCTCCTGCATCATCCCTCCACGTGTTCAAGCATGATGTTCTTCTTCAAGGACTTATCCCTATGGGCAACATGTCCAAAGTACATGGGATGGAAATCTGAAATCCTTGTGTGCAAAGAGCAACTTAGCTTCACTCTCTCCATGACAAACCTGTTTATTCTCTTAGCAGTCACTGAATGGTCAACACTGTTCTCCAGCACCACAGCTCAAAGGCATCAATTCTTCTTATGTCATCCTTAGTCATTCTCCAGCTCTGATGCATAAGAAAGACCATGGCCAGTATCAGGCACACCTTAGTTTCTAGATTAACATCTTTGCTCTTCAGTATTCTGGAGAAGTCCCTAAGAGCAGAATTTCCTAATGTCACTTACATTTTTATTTCCTGTCTGCTGGTGCCAAGACTGTTGACTGTAAAACCAAGCAAGTTGAAGTTGTTAACAAACTTATCTCTTCTTCATCTATCATGATGCTTCCAAATGGCCTAGTGGTGAGAATACTTGTTTTCTTGATTTTGAGCTTCAATCCATATTGGAGACTGCATCCTTGACCTTCTTCAGTAAATGCTTCAAGTCACCTTCAATATGGACAAACAAGATTGTGTCATATGCATAACACAGGTTGCTGATGAGTCTTCCTCCAATGCTGATGTCAGATTCCTCATAAACTCCAGCCCCCTCAATGATCTGTTCTACATATGGATTGAAAAGCTGGGGAGACAGAATGCATCCCTGTTGCATTCCTTTCCTGATTTTGAACCATGCAGGGTTTCTTTGTTCCATTCTGACAACTGATTCTTGTTCCAAGTATACATTTCATATGAGCACAAGTAAATGTTCTGAGGTTCCTATTTTCTCAATGTTTCACTTTTTTAGTGTGATCCATGCAGTGATGCCTTTGCATAGTTGATGAAACAAAGATACACATTCTTCTGCTACTCTTTTCTTTCTGCTGTGATTCACCTGATATTGGGGATGATGTCCCTAGTACCACAGCATCTTCTAAATCCAGCTTGTATTTCTGGTAGTTCTCTGTCAATGTATGGTCTCAATCACTTTTAGATAATATTCAGCCTGCTTTTTCTTGTTTGTGATATCAGTGACACTATTAGATAACTTTCATACTCTGTTGAATCGCCTTTTTTAAAAAATAGGAATAAATTTAAACTCTTCAAGTCAGTCACTCAGGTAGCCATCCTCCAGATTTCCTTGTACAACCTGATGAGCACATCCAAGGCTGCATCTGTTGACATATGTCAATTGGTATTCTGTCCATTCCTGGGACCGTACCCTTTTCCATTTCCTTCAGAGCAGCTTGAACTTCCTTCTTCTGGTTCAGCCGATTCTTTTTGGTACAGTGACTCTGTGTACTCCTTTCATTTTCTTTTAATACTTCCCGGATCATTAAATATTCTGCCCATAACATCTTTAAGTATTATCACTCGAGGCTTGAACATGTTCTTCAGTTCCTTCAGCTTAGGGAATATCAAGTGAGTTCTAGCCTTTGATAATTTAACTCTACTTCTTATACTCAATACTACAATATATATGTGAAAGTATATGTCATGTAGCAAATACTCAGCAATTACTAATAATTCTCTCCTTCTAGTATCCCCATCCTTTTTTTTTCTTCTAATCCTCAAGGTTTTTATTTTATAAAATTTTATGATATAGCTTAATTTTAATAAATTAAAATTCACTACATAATACATAGGAACAAATACATTTTAAATATCTTTTATAGTCAGGGGGGTTTTTTGCATGTGTTAACTGAATCCAACGATTACATTGATTTTTTAAAATTAATTTTTATGGAATTAAAGTAACCTCTAAACTAGTTAGAAACTTGAATTTAAATATAATATTCCATACTTGTACATAGCGTTTTCAGAGGCCAGCTATTTCGGAAGTGGATGGCCAGTCCTTCTTCCAGTTGTTGTTGTTATGTGCAATCCAGTCACTTGTGACTCATAGCGACCCTATGTACAACAGCCCTAAAATCTGCTCTGTCCTGTGCCAATTGCACTGTCTCCAATATACCCATCCCGATTACCACAGTCACTAAATCAATCCACTTCATAGAGGGCCTTCCCCTCCACCCTCCCAAGAATGATGTCCCTCTCCAAGGACCGGTCCCTCCTTACAACATGTCCAAAGTATGTAAGACAGAGCCTGTCTTAATCTGAATGTTCAGATTTAGAGAAATATCTGAGATACAAGCATTTTACAGAAAAGTGAAAGATACATTCCTTATTGTAGTTAACCATTAGTTTCAGTGTTGTCCCTTCCCTTGGCTCAAGTGTCTTGACCCACTTATTTCCCAGCTCCACCCTCCAACAGGATACCCCTCCACTTCTACCCACACCTTCAATATCTATTTTCCACTGACAAGCCCTTGATCTGATAGCTTTTATCTAAAACTTTTATGGCTTCTGTGATTCCAAACACATCAGTTGCTGATAATTCCTTATGCTGTGACCAGTGTCTCTTAAGTTTAGTGATAATGTTTAAGAAACAAGGGTGATGTGGCCTGTAGCACTGGTGTACAGATGGTTATAGATGGTGTTATAGATTGCAGGCCCACGGGCCTCAAAGATTTCCACACAGCATGTTAGCAGAGAATTGCCAGAAGTATAGGCTGGGTTGAGAAGGTGTCGTTGTACTAAGGATATTGTAGCTAGTGTTAGATGAATCTTAGCTGAAAGCAGGGAATACAAGAGGAATGTTGATCTGTGTTTCATTAATTATGCAAAGGTGTTTGACTGTGTGGGCCATAACAAACTGTGGCTGACTTTGAGAAGAATGGGAATCCCAGAACAGTTGATCATGCTAATGTGAAACCTATACTTGGACCAAGAGGCAGTTGTCAGACAGAGCAAGGAAACACTGAATGGTTAAAAATTGGAAAGGGTGTACACCTGTTATGTGTCCAATCTCTATACCTTTTCGGCCTGTAGGAAGAGCAGATTATCCGGGAGTCTGGGCTCCGTGACGTCAGGACTGGTGGAAGATCTATCAACAATCAGCGGTATGCAGGTGATACAACCCTGCTTGCTGAAACAGAGGAGGACCTGAAGATCTTGCTGCAGAGGGTCAAAGACTGCAGCCTCCAATATGGATTGAGGCTCAATGTCAAGAAGACCAAGTTTCTCACCACTGGACCAATTGGCAGCATCAGGATGGATGGTGACGAGACTGAGATTGTCTACAACTTTAGTTTGCTTGGCTCCACAGTCAACACTCTTGGGACCAGCATCCAGGAAATTAAAAAGACATATTGCAATGGGAAAGTCTGCTGTTAGGGACCTCTCCAAAGTACTGAAGAGCAATGGTGTCACTCTGGAGACTAAGGTGTGTCAGATACAGGTTATGGTCTTTGTAATCATTTCTTATGCCTCAGAGAGTTAGACAATGACTAGGGAGGATAAAAGGAAAATTGATGCCTTTGTGCTGTGGTGCTGGAGAAGAGTATTGAGTATACATTGGACTGCTAAGACAACACACAAATTGAAACTGGAGAGGGTTAAACTGGGCTATTCCATGGAGGCAAGGATTCTGAGACCTCTTCTGACTTACTGTGGACATGTTGTAAGGAGGGACCGATCCTTGGAGAGGGACATCATGCTTGGGAGGGTGCAGGGATGGCGCAAGAGGGGAAGACCCTCCATGAGGTGTATTAATTCAGTGACTGGGGTAATCCGGATGGGTGGGTCGGAGACAGTGCGAATGACACAGAGTTTATGGCAGGATTTACGGCTGTTGTAAATAGGGTCGCTGTGAGTCCAAGCGACTTGACAGCACATAACAACAACAATATTCTATACTTCTTTCTTATTTTGTGTTAAAACTTACTAAAATATGGATGGTTATTAAAAACAAGAGATCGGATGCAAATAGAAATCTGAAAATCCAAGTTCTTATTTTAATGTAATGATTTATAACTGTATGATCATGATTAAATTAGTTACAGTCTCTGGAATGCTAACTGACTATATAGCATAACTATTTTATAGATGAAACAAGATGAGATACAAAAAAATTATTTTAGTATTAATACTTAAATTATGATAGCAATTCTGAAAAGTACCTAACAAAGGCAAAAATTCAATATAATTTTGTAATAACCATCTGGAGACACATATATATAATCTCCTGTGTTATGCAGATGACACAACCCTGCTTGCTGAAAGTGAGGTGGACCTGAAGTATTTGCTGCAGGTCAAGGACTGCGTCCTTCAATACAGATTGAAGCTCAACATCAAGAAAACAAAGATTCTCACCACTGGGCTAATTGGCAGCATCAAGATGGATGATGAAGAGATTGAGATAGTTAACAGTTTTAGTTTACTTGGCTCCACAGTCAACACTCTTGATAACAGCAGCCAGGAAATCAAGAGATGAATTGCATTGGGAAAGTCAGCTGTCAGGGACCTCTCAAAAGTACTGAAGAGCAACAACATCAGGCTGGAAACTACAGTGCACCTGATTCAGGCATTGTTGTTGTTGTTTTGTGCCGTCGAGTCACTTGTGACTCATAGCGACCCTGTGTACAACAGCTCTAAACTCTGCTCTTTCCTGTGCCAATCTCATTGTCTCTGACACACTCGTCCTGATTTCCCCAGTCACTGAATCAATCCACCTCCCAGAGGGCCTTCCCTTCCTGTGCCTGCCCTCCACCCTCCCAAGCATGATGTCCTTCTCTAAGGACCGGTCCCTCCTTACAACATGACCAAAGTATGTCAGACGAAGTCTCAGAATCCTTGCCTCCAAGGAGTAGCCCGTTTTAACCCTTTCCAAGATAAATCTGTTTGTTTTCTTTGCAGGCTCTATTCTTCGCAATTATGTGCTATGCATCGGAGAATTGGACAGTGATTAAGGATGATTGAAAAGGAGAATTGATGCCTTTGAGCTATGGTGCTGGAGAATAGTGTTGTGCATACCATGGACTACTAGGAGAACAAACAGGTCAAGGAATCTGAAGCTTCGTCTGACATACTTTGGGCATGTTGCAAGGAGGGACTGTTCCTTGGAGAGGGACATCGTGTTTGGGAGAATGGAGAGGAGGCACAGGAGAGAAAGATCCTCAATGAGTTGGATCGATTCTGTGATTGGGGTGGTGGGAATGAGTGTGTCAGGGACGGTGAGTTTGGCACAGAATAGATGGTTGTTTAGGGCTCTTGTACATAGAGTCTCTGTAAGTTGCAAGCGAGTTGCAACATGTGTGTGTGTGTGTGTGTGTGTGTATAAAATCACAAAAACATCAGATATGCTGAAAACATACACAATTTGAATGGCAACAAAACAATGTTGCATTTGTTCCTCATATACAGGAAAACTATGAATAAGCAAATTTGGTTCAAATTCTGAAACAATAAGAAAGCATCCAAGTATCAATTTCACTCTTAATATAGAAGACTAGATTAAAATGTAACCCCAGTGTATAAGGCAACCCCAGTAGAAAAGGCTAATGATTATGTACCATTGTCTGAGTTAGCCAGCAGATGTGATTGCTTTGCTACTGAGAGGAATACAGAATAAGATATTTAGAGAAAGTCTTCAAAACAGAAAAAAAGAACTTTGTGAAATCCTGTCTTAGATAATTTATTTTCTAGTCATATTTTCTGTGTTCTCTGTATGCTTTGAAAATATTTTGCTTTTTGACTCTAATATAAATGAAAAATATCAAGTGCCTGTCCTGGAGTAACTCCTTTTTAGTCTTATGTGTAAATTGAATCCTTTACTAAGTGTAGAAGAATTCACTTGGATGTGCTCCTTTTGCATCCTATGTATTAAAAATGGCAGGGTAGAAAAAACTGTACAAGACCTTTACACAAGCGCTCTAACCCAAGATGAGAAAGGGGTAGACTTTTGGGCACATGCTGTTTGTCATTTATTAATTTTCACTGAGTAGAAATTGACTCATAGTTGTGGGTTTTCAGAGGCTATAAAACACATGGGAAGAGATTGCTCATCTTTCTCCCTTTAAGCCACAGATGGATTCAAACTATCATACAGGCACTGTTTTTGAGTTAGTGTCTTTGAATTAGTTACCTATGGGTTGTTGTTGTGTACCATCAAGTCGAAAAAGACCCATAGCTGATCTGCCAGTGAGTTTTCAGAGTCAGTTAATGGTATGGAAGGAGATTGTCCATCCTCCCATGGAGCATCTGGTAGACTTGAATAGCTTGCCTTTGGGATTGCAACGCAGCTTCTTCCACTAGGCCATCAGTCCCAAAAATCCTTTATTATAGAATCAGAGTTGTAAAAGCTAACAGAATCCTTTTCTACTGAGAGAAAATGTATTTATAGTTAGCTAATTTTAAGTGGTTTTTTTTATATTTTAACTTTGTAAATATGTATTTTGACACTCATTACCATGTCTGTCACCTCAGACCCTAGACTAGGTCTTACTTACTCCTGGTCCTGATTGTTTACTAAGTAGTTTGAAATGGATCTCCTGGAGTTTTTGTGTTTTATATTTTGCTGCTTTTATTTGTCTGTTCTTTAGTGTCTGCTAAGTGACCCAATATTTCTATTTGCTACCTAGTTATTAAATATGGAGTCTTCCTCCAATCCTGGATTGGTGGAAGAATCATCAACAACCTACATTATGCAGATAACACAACCCTACTTGCTGAAATTGAGGAGGACTTGAAGCGCTTGCTGCAGAAAGAAAAGGACTGTAGCCTTTATTATGGATTGAAGCTCAAGAAAACAAAGATTCTCACCACTGGGCTGATTGGCAGCATCATGATAGAAGATGAAGAGATTGAGATTGTTAACAGCTTTAGTTTGCTTGACTCCACAATCAACACTTTTGGTACCAGCAGTCAGGAAATTAAAAAAAAACAAATTACATTGGCAAAGTCTGCTGTCAGACTTCTCCAGAGTACTAAAAACAACTTCAGTCAAGAGACTAAGGTGCACTTGACCAGGGCCATAGTCTTCACAATTAGTTGCTATGCACCAGAAAGCTGGACAATAACCAAGGATTACAAAAGGAGAATTGATGCCTTTGAGCTGTGGTGCTGGAGAAGAGTATTGATTACGCCATGGACTGCCAAGAGAACAAATAGGTTTGTCCTGAAAAGAGTAAAACTAGCCTGCTCCTTGGAGGCAAGGATTCTGAGGCTTCATCTGACATATTTTGGGCATATTGCAAGGAGGGACCAGTCATTGGAGAGTGCTTGGGAGGGTGGAGGGACAGTTCAAGAGAAGAAGATCCTCAATGAGATGGATAGATTCAGTAACTGGGGTAATGAGGATAGGTGTGTCAGAGTCAATAAGGTTGGCACAGGGTATAAAAGGTTTCAGGACTATTATACATAAGGTCACTATGAGTCGTAGTGACTTGACAGCCCATAACAATAACAACAACAACAATGTTATGCCAGCTATACCAATCAAATATCATAGACACCAGTTGTTGTTATTGTTGCTTGCCATCAATTTGAGCACAACTCACAGAGACCCTATGAACAAAAGACCTGAAGCCTTTCTATAACTATCGACATTTATCAAAGTTCATAGAGCCACCAGAGGCATGGATATTTCCTCTTTTTTTCTATATGCATCCTTTTCTTCACCCTCCTCCGCATCTTCCTTGAAACTCATCATGAGAAGTGTTGACCTACTGATTTCAGGTAGTTTCTCTCTTTCAGATATCATTTGCTGGTTTTTTTTCTTTCGTACTGTCATACCAACTGCACATTCTTGACTCAGTAGAAATGCTCCTTAGGATCCCCCCAAGGTGTTGGCAGTGCAAATAAAAATCTGTCCTTTTCTCCGCCCCATCCCTCTGTTCCTCCTGCTGCAGTCCACTTTTCAAATGAGTTTGTTTAGAGAACTGGAACATTAGTATGGCTTTCCACCAGGCATGACTGGAGAAGAAGCTGGTGATTATCTAGGTATTGTGACAAGGACAACACAAAGTCATATTAAATTGTCTTGTAGAAAAAAGAAAATAATTCTAAATATAACATCCATATATAACCTACTCTGAAAATCGTTCTTCCTTTTAAAAATAATATGGCAAATATAATGAAATATTTATCATTCCAACATTATTATGTGTAAGATGATATGAAATTAATGATACCCATCATGCTATGCAAACATGAGCACTATTCATTTAGAAATTTCTTCATCATCCTTAACAGAAACTCATTGTCTCCTAAGCAATCACTACCCCCTTGTCTTCTATTCTGCCCCTTGGAACCATTAATAAATTTTTTGCCCCCAAGCATTTAGCTATTCCAGATATCACATGTAGAAAGTCAAGAAAATTTGAAGCACTTGCTGCAGAAGTTCAAAGACTAGAGTCTTAATTAATGTTTACATTTCAACATCAAGAAAATGAAACTCCTCAACACTGGACCAATAGGCAGCATCATGAGAGATGGAGAAAAGACTGAAGTTGTCAATGATTTAATTTTAATAGGATTCACAGTCAACATTCTGGGTTAAGGTCAGTCAAAGATCAAACAAGGTGCTACATTTGGAAAACCTGTTTTCAATGACTTCTTCAAAATGCTAAAGAGCAAGAATGTCAGGTTAAAAATAAAGATGAGCCTGATACAAGTCATGGTATTGACAATTGGTTTCTATGCATCTGAAAGCTAGACAATGAATAAAGAGGATAGGTAGAGAATCAATACTTAAGTTGTGGTGATGACAAAGGTTATGGCATATGCTCTTTAGCACAGCCAAAAGAACAACAAATCTATCTCTAAGGAAATACAACCAGAGTGCCATTTAGAAGCAATGATGGTGGCACTTTGTCTCACTTTCTTTGGTCATATTATCAGAAGGAACTAGTCATTGTTTCAGAAAAAAAAAAAAAAACCACAAACAAACAAAAAACCCCCATCACATTGGGATAGGTAGACGTTACAGGGAAAGAGGAAGATCATCAATGTGATGATTTAGCATAGTGACTGTCACAATGGTCTTGTGCATGATAGAGATCTTCATGAGAGGACAAAGTTCAGATCTGTTGTTCACAGGGTTGCTATGAGTCATAATCAACTTTAAGGCATCTCACAACAATAATTAGACAGCTTAAAAATTCATCCTCATGATTCAGCAATTGTATTAGGTACAAAGTCAGACTGCTTCTCATATATAAACAATTCTGAGATGTGTGAATGAAGCAGGGGAACACAGCATGGTTAAAAATTGAGAAGAAAGTACTGCAGAGTTGTATTCTCTCTCCGTACCTATTCAATGTGTGTGCCCAGCAAATGATCTGAAAGGCTGAACTCTATTGAGAGGAGTGTGACATGAGGATTGGAGACAGACTCATCAATAATCTGCATTATACAAATGACATAGCCTTGCTTGTTGACTTGAAGCACACGTTGCAGAAGATCAAGGAATACACGTTTTGATTTGAATTGATTCTCAATGTCAAGGAAAGAGAAATACTTACCTCTGGATCCATAGACAACATCATGATGGATGGAGAGGAAATGGAAATTTTCAACAGATACATCCTGCTTGAATCCACAATTAACACCCTTGGTACCAGCAGTCAGGAAATAAGGAGACAAATTGCGCTGGGAAAATCAAATTATTGAGGTGTAATGATGTCAGTTTGAGGACTAAGATATGCATCTGATTCAGGCCTTTGTCGTTCTGATCACTTGCTATGTGTCTGAGAGCTGAACAATGAGTAAGGATGACAGAAAAAAGGATTTATGCCCTTGAGCTGTGGTGATGGAGAAGAGCACTGAAGATGCCATGGATAACCAAGAGAATAAGCAGATATATCTTGGAAAGGGTGCAACAAGAATACTTTTTGGAGTCAAGTATGATTAGACTTCACCTCACATACTTTGCACATGTTACAGGAGGGGCTATTCTTTGAAGACAGCCATGATGCTGGGAAGGAGGGAAGGCCTGCTAAGGAGAGGAAGACTTACAACCAAGTGGACTGATATAATGACTGCAACAATAGGTTCTTGTGTGTCAGGAAGTGTGTGATGGTGCAGGATAGTACAAGATTCAGATCTTTTGTCCATAGTATCACTATGAGTCATACTTAATTTGACAGTACATAACAACAACAGTAAATAAATGAAACTTCAGAGTTGGAGGAATAATCATCACCTAAGTACAAAATCTCTACCTAGATCGAGAAATTATTTTTTGGAGAGAACAGGGTAACACTGTATTGTTTAAAATCAGGAAAGGTGTGTATCAGGGTTATCCTCCCCCCCCCCCTTACTTATCCAATCTCTATGCTGATTGTGCTAATGTGAAACCGCAGTTGTCAGAACAGAGCAGGGAGACACTGAATGGTTCAAAATCAAGAAAGGGGTCAGTCAGGGATGGATTTTGTCTCCATACTTTTTTCAATCTGTATGCAGAACAGATCATCCAAGATGCTGTACTGTACGACGAGGAATGTGGCATCAGGATGGTGGAAGAATCGTCAACAGCCTGCGTTATGCAGATGACACAACCCTGCTCCCTGAAACTGAGGACGACCTGAAGCACTTGCTGCAGAAGGTCAAGGACTGCAGTCTTCAATATGGATTGAAGCTCAATATCAAGAAAACAAAGATTCTCGCCACTGGGCCATTGGCAGCATCAGTATGGATAGTGAAGAGATTGAGATAGTTAACCATTATAGTTTATTTGGCTCCACAGTCAACACTCTTGGTAACAGCAGCCAGGAAATCAGGAGACTAATTGCACTGGAAAAGTCAGCTGTGAGGGACCTCTCAAGAGTACTGAAGTGCAGCAACATCAGGCTGGAGACTAAGGTTTGCCTGATCCAGGCTATAGTCTTTGCAAGTACGTGCAATGCATTGGAGAGTTGGACAGTGAATAGGAATGATAGAAAGAGAATTGATGCCTTTGAGTTGTAGTGCTGGAGAAGAGTGTTGAATATACTATGAACTGCTAAGAGAACAAACAGGTTTGTCCTGGAGAGGGTGAAGCCAGAATGTTCCCTGGAGTCAAGGATTCTGGAGCTTTGTCTGACATACTTTGGGCATATTGCAAGGAGGGACTGTTCCTTGGAGAGGGACATCATGTTTGGGAGAGTGGAGGGACAGCGCAGGAGAGGAAGACCCTTGATGAGATGGATCAATTCTGTGACTGGAGTGGTGGGAATGAATGTGTTTGAGACAGCGAGGTTGGAACAGGATAGAACGGCATTTAGGTCTCTTGTACATAGGGTCGCTATGAGTCGCAAACGACTCGATGGCACATAACAACAACAACATGCTAAGGAAAAATTTCAAGACGCTGGACTATAGAAATAAGAATAAGGCATCAGGAAGACTCATCAACAACCTGTGTTACATATTAAATGAAGCCTCGTATGCAGAAAGCAAAGACTTGAAACATTCACTAAAGAAGATAAAAACTACACCTTTAAATATTAATTGCATCTTCACATCAGGAAAAGAAATATCCTCACCACTGGACAAACAAACTATATTATCATAGAAGAAAAGATTGAAGTTATCAAGAATTTCATTTTACTTGCGTTAATAATCAACCCCCATGATAACAACTGTCAAGAAATCAAGACATGTTGTTCTTCAATCTCTCCCAAGTTATTTATTTTTCAATTTTATTGGTCTTGAGTGCTGCATAGTATTCTATTGTGTGAATGTACCACAATATCTCAATCCATTCAGTTGTGATTGAACATTTGGGCCATTTTTGTGTACTTGGGAGAGATCAGAGAGCATTAGCCTTCGTGAACTAAGTCTCTTAAGGACAAATACTGCATGAGACCATTATTAGAAGAAGAGTAGAATAGCTAGTAAAACATGTATGGTCACTGAAGGAAGGAATTGGTGGGAGTAGAGGGTAATTATGAGTAGGGACAAAAGCATAAGGTTGCACAATTTGGTAGGTGGAGGGAGGGGGAAATCCACTGGGGACCTGAAAAGACATGGTTATGACGGGCATAGTCCAATGGTGGTGAACTATGTAAAACATAATACATGGAAATTATTGTATGAAACACAATGTGAATGAAGAATACTGTGAAACACAATGTATATACATTTTGAGAGCAAATTAATATTAAATTAAAAAAATTTAAAAATGTGAGTGAAGGTATACAATAAAGGTTTGCTTTAACATTGTTAAAAACAAAACAAAACAAAAAAAAAAAAAACAAAACACGTGTTGCACTGAGAAAATCTGATGTTAAGAACCTCTCCCAGGACATGGCAAGATATGGTCAGATAGGAACTCTTATACATTATTGGTGGGATTGTAAAATGGTACAACTACTCTAGAAGGCAGTTTGGCATGTCCTCAAAAAGCTGAACATAAAATTTCCATGTGACCCAGCTATTCCACTGCTCAAAATATACCTCAAGAAGATGAGAACAAAGGAACAAACATAGATTTGTACACCAATGTTCATAGCAGCATTATTGACCATCGCAAGAACATGGAAACACACCAGATGTCCAACCATAATAGAATGGATTGAGAAACCATAGTACATCTACACAATGGAATACTACGCAGCATGCAGGAGGAATGATTTTGTAAAATACTTCCTAACTTGGCAGTGACTGGAAATCATTATGCTAAATGAACTAACTCAGTCCCATAAGAACAAATACTGTATAACACCATTATTGTAGAACATGTATGAGGATCCAAGAGAGGGAGGTTGGAAGCAGAAGGATGAGAATGGGTAGGGGTGAGGGATGGGGGAGATTAATCATAGAGACACACTTTTTTTTTAAATTTTATACTGGTTTACTTACAAAGTTCATAAAGTTTGTATATTTTTTTTCACACCAGATCTTTCCCCTTTCCTTTATTCACCCCTCCTTCCACCTAAAAAAAATATAGGGGTAGTCAATTTGATGGGTGGAGGGAGAGGTGGGTAAAGGAAATGCAAAGATCTGGTGTCCAAAACAATGTATACAAATTTTGTAAGTAAATAAGTACAAATTAAATTTTATTTAAATAGAAAAAAAAGAACTTCTCCAAAGTACTAAAGAACCAGGATATAATTTTAAAGAGTAACGTGTGCCTGATTCAACCCACAGTATTTTTCAAGTACTTTCTATGCAGCCAGCTGAAAGTTGGATAATGAACAAGAAGGACTGATAAAGAACTGATACTTTTGAATTGTAGTTTTGGCTAAGAGTACTGAATATTCCCATGGAATGTAAAAAGCAAAACAATTTTTTCTGGGAGGAAATGTGAGCACAGTGATCCCTAGGAGAAAAATGTTGAAACTTTGTCTCATATACTTTGAGCAAAAATCTGGAGGAGCCAGTCTGTATAAAAGGACATTATATTGAGAAAGACAGTCAGTGAAAAAAAAATACCCTCAATGAGATGAATTGACATAGTGATTGCAAAAATGATCTTGAACATGGTAGAGATTGTGAGGGTAGAGCAGAATAGAGTAAGTTTCTGACCTGTGCTTCATAGGATTGCTTTGACTTGTAGTGAGTGGACTTGACAGCATTAAAGAACAACAATAATTTAACACAGAATAAAGCTACATTATTATAATTTTCTGAAGACAAATTTTAAATATCTATTTTAGATATCTATTTCAATAATTCTTATTGAAAAGTTACTGAGAATTTTAATAAATTGCTCTGACTAATTACAGTTATAATTAATTGTCATTTTCTTTCCCCTGGAGAAACACTGGAAACAAAGCTAAAATATTAATGAAAAGTCATGCATAGCTTCTTTATGGGGAATGTTTAGCAAGTGTTGTTATTTGACTGACTTTCTAGAAAGTAGCCAAAATGAAAATAGATAACTGATAGGCACAAATAAGTAAATTTATTAATTATTCAATTTAAAGTGGTTTAAGTTGAGTTGGAATGGTTTTCCATTAAATTCCTCAATTGAGATTTCAGGCTTAGTTTTAGAGCTGCTATGAGCATAAGAGCTACTTTGTTACTTGCAATTAACAAATATCTAAAAATTTTTTTTGGAAAGTAAATAAAATTATGCAAAAACTAGTTAAGCTATATTGCTATAAGTGGTTCCTCATTTGTGTTTTTAGAATGCCTGAGAGTTAATGCAACAGTAGATATACACATGAAAGAAATGACTGAATCAATATTTATTATTATTAAAACATTAATTAAGAGATGAGAACATTACTCATATTAGTATAAGATAAACATACATTTGTGGTAAAAGATGAATAGTCTCAAAAATAAATTATATGAAGGATATTTATGAAAAGAATATTTTCTCATTGATTAATAACAAATAATTGAAAACTGACTTAGTAAATAAAGCATTTTATATTAAAGAGCCATGATTTTATCTGTAAAGAAAATAATAATAATAGTAATTCTTTTGCTTTTACTTTTAATACAACAAAATTTCCTTTTCTTCTCCTGTTTCTATGTTTTGTTTACTGTTTTAGTCAGTAGATAATCTTTAATTGTCTATGCTGATCTATTTGAGTATTAAAAAATATCCCAAATTTTAGCAAATAAAAATATCTGTAGAAAGCTATTTTCAAAATTTAGTCTTTAAAATAATCTTGCTGAATATATACTAAATTAATGGTTTTAAAACAATTTCTCAAAAAATAATTTTTCAAAAAAAAGAATTCCAGGATTAGAGGAAGACTTATCAAAAACCAGAATTATGCAGATGACGCAATCCTGATTGCTGAAACTGAGGAGAACCTGATGTGCTTGCTGCAGAAGGTCAAGGACTGCAGCCTTCAATTTGGATTGAAGTGCAACATAAAACAAACAAACAAACAAAAAACCTCCACAAAGATCCTCACCACTGGGCCAATTGAACGCATAATGATAGATGATGAAGAGATTGAGATTGTTCACAGTTTTAGTTTCCTTGGCTCAATAATCAACATTCTTGGTATCAGCAACAAGGAAATTAAAAGACAAATTCAATTGTGAAAGTCTGCTGTCAGAGGCCTCTCCAAAGTTCTGTAGAGCAATGATGTCAGTCTGGAGATTAAGGTGCACCTGGTACAGACCATAGTCTTTGCAATTACTTGCTAAGCATCAAAGAGCTGGACAATGACTAGGGATGATAGGAGAAATGATGCATTTGAATTTTGGTGCTGGAGAAGAATATTGAAAATACCATTAACTGCTAAGAGAACAAACAAGTTCATCCTGGAGAGGGTAAAGCCAGGCTTCTCCTTGGAGGCAAGGATTCTGAAGTTCCGTATGACCCTCTTTGGACAGGTTGCAAGGCGGGATCAGTCCTTGGAGAAGGATGTCATGCTTGGGAGGGTGTTAGGACAGCACAGGAGAGGAAGACCCTTGATGAGATGGATTGATTCAGTCACTGGAATAATGGGGATAGACATAATCAGAGACAATAAGATTGGCAAGGGATAGAGCAGGGTTTAGGACTGCTGTACATAGGGGCACTATGACTCACAGGTGATTAGATGGCCCATGAGAATTACAACAACAACATCCATGGCCTAACTCTCAGATTCTTGGCAAGTGATTGGAAAGATTGTGGAAATATAGGTCACCTTAGTTTTTATACTGACTTCATTTTTTTAGTATGTATTTATAGTATTTTATTGTGATTTTAATACAATTTTACAGAAAAGTTGGATTTTTTATTCATTTATTATTGCACATTTTCCTGCCTTTCCATCCAGTCCACTTTAAAAAAGAAAAATCATTCATTGTTGCATAATTTATTCCTATCCCTTTCTAGTCCATATTGCTATGTAGCTCTTATTCTGGTTAATTTTTTCCCCATACAAATAAAATATAATGACATGTTGCTGTTGTTATTGTTAGGTGCCATCAAGTCACTTGAGACTCATAGTGACCCTATGTATAACAGCCCTAAACTCTGCTCTGTCCTGTACCAAACGCACTGTCTCTGACACTTCCAGCGCAATTACCCCAGTCACTGAAACAATCCACCTCAGAGAGGGCCTTCCCTTCCTGTGCTGTCCCTCCACCCTACCAAGAACGATATCCCTCTCCAAGAACCGGTCTCTTCTTACAACATGTCCGAAGTATGTTAGATGGAGCCTCAGAATCCTTGCCTCCAAGGAGCCACCCTGTTTAACCCTCTCCAGGATGAATCTATTTGTTTTCCTAGCAATCCATGGTACCCTCAATATGATTATTCAGCACTACAGATCAAAGGCATCAATTTTCCTTCTATCCTCCTTAGTCATTTTCCAACTCTCTGATGCATAACAAGTGATAGCAAAGACCATGGCCTGTATCAGACACACCTTAGTCTCCAGAGAGACACCATTGCTCTTCAGTACTTTTGAAAAGTCCCAAACAGCAGACTTTCCCATTACAATACATCTTTTCATTTCCTCGCTCCTGGTGCCAAGAGTGTTGACCATGGAGCGAAGCAAACTAAAGCTATAAACAATCTCAATCCCTTCACCATCCATCCTGATGCTGCCACTTGGTCCAGTGGTGAGAACCTTGTTTTCTTGACATTGAGCCTCAGTCCATATTGGAGGCTGCAGTCCTTGACCTTCTGCAGCAAGCGCTTCAGGTCATCCTCAGTTTCAACAAGCAGGGTTGTGTCATTTGCATATCGCAGATTATTGATAGATCTTCAACCAATCTTGACCCCACATTTCTCCTCATGGAGCCCAGCCTCTTGGATAATCTGTTCTGCATACAGGTTGAAAAGGTACGGAGACCGGACACATCCCTGGCATACACCCTTCCCAATTTTGAACCATGCAGTGTTTCCCTACTCTCTTCTGACGACTGCCTCTTGGTTCATGTATAGCTTTCTCATTAGCACGATCCAGTGTTCTGGGATTCCCATTCTTTTCAGAATTAGCCACAATTTGCTATTATCTACACAGTCAAATGCCTTTGTATAGTCAATGAAACAAAGATATACATTCCTCTGGAATTCCCTGCTTTCAGTTAAGATTGATTTAACATTAGCTACAATATCACTAGTACCACGACCCCTTCTAAACCCAGCCTGGACTTCTGGCAGTTCTCTGCTGATGTACTGCTCCTGTCGTTTTTGGATAATATTCAGGAAAATCTTGCTTGCATGTGAAATCAATAATATTGTTCTATAATTTTCACACTCTTTTGGGACATGTTTCTTCGGAATAGGAACAAATATAGATCTCTTCCAGTCAGTGCGCCAAGTGGTTATTCTCCAGATTTCTTTTTTTTCTATATTTTATTAATTTTCATAAACATTTACAGAGATTTTGGGTTTCCATTCATTCATTGTTGCACTATTCTCTCTACCCTCCTCCCAGTTTGTTCTT
>NW_006400140.1:736971-744171 GCF_000299155.1 Elephantulus edwardii | reverse complement strand
TGTCCTTCATATTTGATGGATAATTTTGCTGGGTACAGTATTCTTGGTTGACAGTTGTATTCTTTGAGTGTTTGATGTATGTCCTTCCATTCCCTTCTTCCCTTATTCTCCAGATTTCTTGACACAACTTAGTGAGCACATCCAAGGCAGCATCTGTTAGCTGAAAAATGTTAATTGGTATACCATCTATTCTGGGGGCCTTATTCTTTCATATTTCCTCCAAAGCAGCCTGAACTTCTTCCTTCATCACCATAGGCTCTTGCTCATATGTTGTTTCATGAAATTCTTCTGTGTCTGCCAATTCCTTTTGGTACAGTGACTCAATATTTTCTTTCCATGTTCTTATAATACTTCCTGGATCATATAATATTTTGCCTAAAGCATCCTTTATTATATCAACTCGAGGTTTGAATTTGTTCTTCAGTTACTTGAGCTTAAGAAATGCTGAGCGAGTTCGGCCCTTTTGATTTTCTGACTCCAGCTCCTTGGTATTTCCTCTTCCTTGGCTCTGGTTGTTGGTGCATATATCTGAATGATAGTTGTATTCACTGGACTTCCTTGTATACGTATGGATATTATCCTGTCACTCACAACATTGTACTTCAAGATGGTTTGAGAAATGACTTTCTTAACTATGAAAGCAACTCCTTTTTCCCCTCACCTTTTCATCTCCAGAGTAATATATCATATGATCATCCAGTTCAAAATGCCCCATGCCAGTCAATCTCATCTCACTAATGCCTAATATGTCATTATTTATGAATTCCATTTCTTCCTTAACTATATCTAATTTTCCTGCATTCATGGTTCTCACATTTCATGTCCCAATCACCAGTGTCTGCTTACAACTGTTCCTCTTCCTTTGTATTTCCATAATTGAAAGTTAACCTCAGTTGCCCTTTCTGTTATCTACATGTGTTCTGTTGTACACAGGGTTCTCAGAGGCCTGCTATTTCAGAAGTGGATGGCCAATCCTTCTTCCTAGTCTGTCTTAATCTGAATGTTCAGAATTAGGGAAGTATCAGACAGACCAGCATTTTATAGAAAAAGTGAAATATATATCCCTTATTGTGGAGTTAACCATTAGTATCAGTGTTGTCCCCACCTTTGGCATATGTGTCTTTACCCATTTATTTCCCTGCTCCACCATCCACCAGGATACCCCTCCACTTCTACCCACTCCCTTCAACATCAATCTCCCATTGTCCAGCCCTTGATCTGATAGCTTATATCTGAAGCTTCCTTGGCCTCTGTGATTCCAAACATGCCAGCTGCTGATAGTTTCTTATTCTGTGACCAGTGTCTCTTAAGCTTAGTAGTAATGTTTCCTGAGCGAAGGTGATGTGTCCTGTAGAACTGGTGTGTAAACAGGTTTTTCCTGGCTCGAGGGCCTGCGGCCCTGGGGCCAAACTGATCCACGCAGTTTTGGGGCCTTCATAGTTCTTTCCTTCATCTATCCCAAGAAAGTAGTCATTGTTTATCTCCTCTTTTCTTAGTTTGCTCCCAACCCCCATGTCAATCCTGTTTCATAATAGTGGTATTATGCAATATTTACCCTTTTGTGAATGGGATATTTCACTCAGCATAGTGTCTTCAAGGGTCACCATATTGTGTAATATGATTTCCTTATTTTTCAGTGCTGTGTAGTCTGTGTAGTATTCCGTTGTGTGAATATATCAGTTTTTCTATCCACTCATTTGTTGATGGGAACTTTGGTTGCTTCCATCTCTTAGTATTGTGACTAATGCAGCAATAAACATGGATGTGAATATATATGTTTGGGTGGCAGCTCTGATTTTTTCAGGGTATAGTCTTAGTAGTGGAATTGCTGGGTTAGATGGTATTTCTCTTTCCATCTCTTTAAGAAAGTGCCAAACCTCCTTCCATAGTGGTTGTACCATTTTATATTCCCACCAGCAGTGAATAAGGGTTTAAATCTCTTCACAACCTCACCAACATTTACTGTTGTTGCTCTGTTTAACTTTGTTATTGTTGCTGCAGTGATATGATATCTCAGAGTTTTTTAGGACTTTGGAGAGATCTATTAACAGTAGACTTTCCCAGTCCTATGCTTTTCCTGATCTACTGACCGCTGGTACCAATTTCATTGATGGTATATCAAAGCAAGTTGAAATTGTTGACAATTTCAATCTGTTATACATCTATCATGATTTTGACTACTGGCTCCAGTGGTGAAGATTTTTGGTTGTTGATATTGAGATAAAATTCATATTGAAGGTTGTAATCCTTGATTCTCTGCAGCAAAAACTAAAGGTCCTTCTCTCTTTCAGTGAACAAGGCTTTATCATATCCTTATTGTAGTTGTTGAAGAGCCTTCCTCTGATCCTGATGTTTCACATCTCTTCTTAAATTCCAGTTTTTCATATTATTTATTCAGAATACAGATTAAACAGGTATATAGAAAGGATACAGTCCTGATGCATACCTTTCCCTGTTTTAAACTATGCAGTATTTCATTGCAGTGTTCAGAAAACAGTTTCTTTGTCTAGGTATTTATTTAGTAGATTTAAAGTTCTGAAATTTCCATAATTCTCAATGTTAGCCATAGTTTATGATTCACATGGTCAAGCACTTTTCTAGTAAATAAATTACAGACACTCTTCTGATAATCTCTACTTTTAGCTAAGAGATATCTGACATCATTAATTATATCTGTGGTTCCAAGGCCTCTTCTAAACCTAATTCGAACGTCTGGCAGTTCTCTGTCAAAGTACTGCTCTAACCATTGGATGAACATTTTGTTGACTGGCTTAGCTATTTCTTTTTCTGGTAGAACTATGTTCTTATTTCTATTTCTTTCACAGAATACAAATTACTACAATAATTCTTTGAAACTCTTTTAGAATTTAAGTATTTCAAGGAAAAGGACTTTACTTGATATTTTTTTGTATTGATGTTTACTTAATATTTGCATCTAAAGAGCTACTATAAATGGATTTCTGCAAGAAATATTCAAGAATTTGACATATTTTTACATTTCTATACAAAACCTTTCAAAATGGCCAAAAGCTACCCTGATAATAATAAAGAGGAGTATTTAATAGAAGTAATTAACAGAAAGAGAATGTAGAGGTGGGCATCCATGAAGCATCAAATAAGTTAATACTTTTATTTATGTCTTATAAGTACTACCAAGAGGAAAATAAATTTGAAAAATATCAATAATGTGCTGAAATTAGCAAAGATTTTTGCTTGTCTAGGGCTTGATATACAGATATGACTCTAAAGATAGAGTCCTAAAATAGGCTTTCCTAGTAGACACTTCACCAAAGAAGACATTCAAATGCCATACAAACAAGAATACCTGTTCAGAATCCCTAGCTCTCAGAGAGATGCAAATCAAAACAACTATGAGATACCATCTCACACCAGCAACCATAGAAAAATTCAACCGAACAGCAAACAACAAATACTGGAGAGGTTGTGAAGAGATTGGATCTGGTCTTTTTTATTATTATGTAGATTTTTTTCATGCTTTCCTTTGTTGTTATTATATTCGATATAATAATTCCCATATATTGTATATTATAAAATTAATCATTATTAGATTCATTCAGCATTACCCCATCTTTTAAAGTCCTCATGGGATCTTTCCCATTTCCTTTACTCTCTCTCTCCAGCCACCAATTTGTATGAGCCTGTGATTTCCACCCACCCATCTTTGCCCCTCTGTTCCCACTCCTTACCACCTTGGACCCTTATACATGTTTTACCAGATATCCTTCTGTTTTTATAATGATGATATTATGCAGTATTCGTCCTTATGAGACTGAGTTAGTTCACTCAGCATACTGCTCTCCAGTCAAGTTAAGTAGTATTTTTCAAAATCATTGCTTCTGATCTTACTCAGTACTGGTGAGAATATAAAATGATATAAGGAAGATGCTTTCTCAAAAAGTTGGTAATAGAAATACCATCTTACGCAGCAATCCCACTACTGGAAATGCATCTTAAAAAACTGAGTCATGACTAAAACAGATGTATGCACACACATGTTTATTGCTTTATTATTGACAATAACAAAGAGATTGGAGAAGCTCAAACACTCATCAGCATATGAATGGATAGAAAAACTATGATACATTCACACAATGGAATATTATTCAACATTGAAAAACAATGAACTTGTAAATAATTACACAGCCTAAGTGAGCCTGGAAGACATTATGCTAAGTGAAACATTTCAGTCACCTAAGGACAAATATTGCATAAAACCATGTTATAAAATATAACTAACATGAAGGGTTGTAGGTAGAAGAGAAAAAGAATGTATAGGAAATGAACACTTCATTGGAACAGATGAGAGGATGAAAACAATCTGAAACAGGAGGTGCATTGCAAAGTGGACTGAGGAAGAGGAGGAGGGGGATCGAGGAAAATGTGCAACAATGAATGATTTAAAAATTAAACATAAAAAGTAACTTTCCTGTTATGAGAACATAAAGTATACAAGATAACAGAAGTTAAAATTCTTTTTAATTGCTGATGAATTTTCTTTTACTCTAACATTTCATTCAACTGTAAGAATATTATTACAGTTTAATAATCACAAAACAGTATTTGAAGTAGGCAACAGATTTCTTTTTCTTAGATAATAACGCATAGCTTATATCTGGACTGATAGTAATTGCTTTCAGACTTCAGACACGTTCAAATTAAAACTTTTTCACTTCTGAAATAATGTGAAAATTAGAATTCTTCTCTATTTGTATTTGAAGGTGCTATTTTATCATTCTATATTAGGGAGGATGGACGTTTTCAGGAAATATTGTATGCAGTATTTGTTGTTGTTGTGTCTCATTGAGTCTATTACAACACATTACACTATTACATTATGGGCAACATATCTGAATTCTGTCTTGTCCTGGCCCATCCTCATCCCCTCTGACACACTTGACTCTATTGCTTCAGTTACTGTATCAATCCATCTCATTGAAAGTCTTCCTCTCTTTCACTGACTCTTCCAGATATGATAGTCTCTATGCAAATAATAGCCTCTCCTAACAACATGCCCGAAGTATGTGAGATGAAGCTTTTCCATCTCTGCTTCTAAGGAACATTCTGGATGCACTTTTCTCTAGTTTGTTCTTTTGTAAGTTCATGAGATATTCAGTATTCTCCAACATCACACCTTAAAGGTATCAATTCTTCTCTTGATCTTATTGTCTCTCAGATCCATAGCAAGTGATTGAGAAGATCATGCCCTGAATCAGGTGCCTGTGAATCTTCAAACTGACATCACTGCATTCCCGTAGTTTAGAGAAGATCCTGACAGAAAACTCCCTCAGTACAATGTATCTCCTGGTCTCCTTACTTCTGGTATCAAGGGTTTTGGTTATAGAGTCAAGTAAAATGAAATCATTAACAACTTTGTCTATTAAGATGTTATATATTGGTCCATTGATTAAGATTTTTGTTTTATCACTGTTGAAATGTCATTCATATTGAAGACTATATTCCTTGATCTTTTGCAGCAAGCCCTTCAAGTTCTCCTCACTTTAAGAAAGCAAGGTTGCATCATCTTCATAACACAAACTGTATATGAGTTTTCCTCCAGTCTTGATGTTACATTCTTCTTCACAGAGTCCAGCTTCTTGAATTACTTACTCATCGAACAGGTTACATAGGTTTAGAGAAAAGATATAATCCTGAAATATTTAGCAACATACATTTCTATAAGAAAATGATTTGCAGGAATTGAAGAGGAGAGAAAAATGATAGCAATGTAAAAACCCCTGGGACTTACCATTACATTGGTAGTCTGAATTCATAAGATATAGATAGCAACATTTAAACAAAAATAAGGTAGTAAAAGAAATATTTTTATTAAACAACTTTGAAGAATTTGATTTAAAGTTATCTCCCCTTGTTTCTGGGGAATTTGAATACCAGAATATAATTTATCAGAGATAATTAAAGCTTACAAGGAATCAATGGAACTTTATTGCTTATATTTATTCTATTATGACATTCTTGGAAAGTTTAGGGTAAAATAATGGTTCTCATGATTAATTGCATTTGTGGACTCTGTACCATCTCTCTTGTACCTTTCTCTGTATTCATTTCTAGCAGTTGTCTTCAGTCTGTATGTATGCACAATATCTTTACAAAGAGGTTGTCTGCTCTTTGTAAAGATTCTGTACAGTAATAGAGGCATGCCTGCAGACATGTGAATACAAAGAATGAGTGCACATAGAACACTTTGTTACTGTGTTAGCAAATTAGAAATGTGTCATTGGCTCCTGAGAGAGATGTTATTCAAGTATGACTCTAAAAACATATACGTATAAATACATAAATATATTCCTAATACACCTATATCTTCTTAAACAACCTAAAAAGGGGATCTCCATTTTCAGTCTCTCTCCCCAAACTGAGAAAGTACATGATGAGGATTAAGCAAAGAGACTATATGTGTATATGCATATTAGAGAACATTAAGAAGAGTTCACAAAAGAAATGTAATATATGCAATTATGACAGAAACATAAGGCTCCTTACCTTCCATATTCTATTTAGAAGAGGTTTTTCTGTGTTGCTTATCAATAAAATATTACCATAGTAACAATTATTGCAAACTATTACACTTTACATTTTCAACTGTTAAATTTTAAGTTTATTATGGCAATCTACTATTTTTGCTTGCTATATTAAATAATCTATGACTTGAAGCTAGGCTCAATTCATTCAGCTAAAATGAATTAAAGGAAAGAAAAATATCATGCTTAAAAATTAATTTATCTTAAATATAAGAGAATATTCTGACTTCAAATGTAAAGGAATGGTTTAGTCTACTTTACGTTTGCCCGAACAGATCCCTTTGAGTTGTGGTGCTGGAGAAGATTATTGAGCATGGACTGCCAGAACAAACGGGTCTGTTCTGAAGAAGGTGAAAGCAAGCTGCTTCCTGGATGCAAGGATCCATCATGCATACTCTAAGCATGTGGCCAGGAGGAACCAGGCCCAGGCCTTGAAGAAGGACATCATGCTTAGACTAGAAGGGTAGAGGCCCAGCATGGGAGAGGAAGTCCCAGGATGAGATGGGTTGACTCAGTGACTGAAGAAATGGGATTAGATCTGTGGAAGATGATAAGATTAACAAATGAGAGGGTAGGGCTCAGAGATACTGTACATAGATTCACTATGAGATGCAGGCAATTCAACAGCACATAACAACAA
>NW_006400140.1:714230-736641 GCF_000299155.1 Elephantulus edwardii | reverse complement strand
GCCCACCCCCGCTCCATCTCCCCACCCCAAATGAACTATACTCTGAAATCTTGATTTTGGATTCCTGTGATCATCATAATACCCTATAATATATCTCTTTTAAACTCTCCCTCATCTGTTTCAATTCAGTATATATAATCTATTCAGTTTTTCTCAGTCTTACCCCAACCCTGATGTCAGTTCCATTCTACAACAGTGGATCTTTCCTTTCATAATAGTTGTTGTTGTTGTTGTTGTTATGTGCCATCGAGTCATTTGCGACTCATAGCGACCCTATGTACAACAGCCCTAAACCCTGCTCTATCCTGTGCCAATCTCATTGCCTCCGACACACCCATCCCGATTACCCCAGTCACTGAAAGACTATCATAATTTTGAAATTAACTTTTCAACACTCCTTTCATGAATTAGAACTAAGAAATAAGACAGAGGTAAAGAGGATTGTATGACAAAACATAGTGTGAATATATATATTTAAAATCCAGGAAGAATTTTTTTTTAGTTCTTGATATTAGAATGTTCTGGTTTTTATCACCTATTTCCACAATTGAGCAGTTTTTACTCCTCATCTGTGCTCTATTTATGCTGCTGCCTTTGCAAATAATAGGCGGGGAAATTGATGTCATCCTCACTGCTAACTTCAGTTCAGGAAGTGGGCCATGTGGTCTACCATCTCATTAATGCCTAAAAGTAAGGGTCAGCTTTATAAAAGCAAAAGTCATGCCTTCATATTCTTTTGTTCTATGTCTTCCTTTAAGGTCAGAGAGTCTGTCTCTCTTTGGTTACCATTTACAGCTTCTTTAAGCCAAAATTGTCTTTTCTGCTGATTGACAAGTGAAGATGACAGAGATAAATTGTCTCTATCGGTTTTCTTGTTTGGAGTTTGCTGTTGGTTTTTATTTCCCTCTATATTCTCTGATCTTTTTTATCTCTCCCATCTTTCACTTGTCTCATCATTCTTCCATAACTGTCTAATGTCTCAATTTAGTTACTGCTTTTCATACTGCACTCAAAAATGACACGTCTCATCTGGAAAAAACAGCAATTATTGTGCAGAACACAGTTGCATAGCCTGGAACAATTTCAGCAAAAATCAAATCATATAAAAATATTTATGAGCACACATAATATAAAAACCACAGTGGTGGATGCATTTGGGTATAAAAAGAAACATAAGCAATTCCTTTTATTAAAGTACTTGTGGTACCAATTTGAAAACTCAAAGCATACACATGGACTTAAATAGCACTAATAGATTAGAATGAGAGTGAAGGAACCATTAGGAGATGAAACAACCAGAGGAAGTAAGTGATTAATTGCTAAATGCGTGGTGAGCACATTAGGCATTCAGAAGATGAAAAATCACTTCATATTGAGATAATGAGAGAAGAAGTCAGGACTTTGGTGGTTAAAAAATAAAGAAAGAATTTGGATAGGCTTTGGGACTAGGCAATAGAGAGGGCTAATGAAGGTGTTAGCAGATTTATTGGAAAGCAGTTCAAGCAAGAAAATGTTAAGGGGACATTTCCAGAGAGAGCAAATCAATTGCAATGTTTTGTGGATAGTAGAGGTTCAGTTTGGTGATCAGAGAGGGAAATTTACACACAACGTATTAAGAATCTAGGAATTAACATCTAGTCAATGGGAGGTCATTGACTGAAAGGCATGGTTTTCTGAGCAAGAAAGTGATATGATCACAGCAGTGTTCTTTGAAGATTAATGAGACGGTGTTATATGTTTGACTATTCAGAATGATCTTAGACTGTTCAGAGTTTTAGAAAAGTTACTTTGAAAGAGAGTAAAGAGTGTGTCTGATATTTGGATTTTCTTTTTAAGTCCCCACATTCACACTTAGGATTCCTCTAAGATGAGGGATGTGAAAAATCCTTCTCTCTTTTGTATCTGTGACAATGGTAAGAACTGCGACAGATATGCTAGTAGATACTCAAGTACATTGTAAAGCAAAAACAGATAAGATGATTGAGGTAAGGAATGGTATATTCATAACCTAATTTGTTAGTAATTAATATCTAGTTAGTGGTCAGAACAGAGCAAGGAGACAATGCATGGTTTAAAATCAGAAAAAGTGTATGCCACAGATGCATCCTATCTCTACCTTTTCAATCTATATGTTGAACACATCTGAGAGGCTATCTCTATGAGGAGGAATAGCACAACATAATTGGAGGAAGACTCATCAACAACATGGGACATGCAGATGACACAATCTTGCTTGCCAAAACTGAGGAGGATCTGAGTGATTGCTGCAGAAAGTCAATGACTGTAGCCTTCAATATAGATCGAAGCTCAACATCAAGGAAACAAAGTATCTCACCATTGGGCTGATTGGCAGCATCATAATAGACAGTGATGAGATTGAGATGGTGAACACCTTCGGCTTGACTGGTTTAACAATTAACACTCTTGATACCAGCAGCCAAGAAATCAAAATCAAATTGTATTAAGAAAATATGCAGTCATAGATCTCTCCAGAGTACTAAAAACTAACAATGTCAGTCGAGACTCTAAGGCGCATGATCCATGCCATGGTCTTTGCAATTACTTGCTTATCCTTCAGAAAGCTGGACAATGACTAGAGATGATAGAAAAAGAATTGATGCCTTGGACTCATGGTGTTGGGAAAGAGTATTGAATGTATTATGGACTGCTAGTAGAACAAACAGGTCTGTCCTGGAGAGTGTGAAGCCAGGCTGCTCCCTGGAGGCAAGGATTTAAAGCTTTGTCTGACATACTTTGGGCATGTTGCAAGGAGAGACCAGTTCTTGGAGATGGACATCATGCTTGAAAGGGTGAAAGGACAGCATAGGAGAGGAAGACCCTGATGAGATGGTTGACTCAGTGACTGGGATAATTTGGGTAGGTGTGTCAGAGACAATGAGATTGGATCAAGATAGAACAGGGTTCAGAGGCATTATACATAAGGTCACTGTGAGTTGCAAGTGACTTGGTGGCACCTAATACCAACAAGTGGAGACTAAGAAGTTGTATGACAAACATTTCTCTACAATCAAACATGCCCTCACATAAAGGCACACATGCAGAGGTATGAACTTCTGTTTCAGTTTGACAGTTATTGTGTACCATAGAGTCAGGACAGACCCATAGCTCGCCCTCCAGCGGGTTATCAGAGGTAGTTATTTGTTCCAGAGGAGATTTCTCATCTTTTCCCTACAGCTGCTGGCTTCACATATAGCTGCTGGCCATATTCCTCCTTTGGGATTGCAACACAGCTCCTTGACAGTAGGCCACCTAGTAAGAAGTCAATCAATTATTTTTTTTTTCCCAACAAAACATCAAAACAAGAATAAACGTAACTAATGACTGAAACTCAAAGAGGTGCCCCACATAGGCATGTTAGAAATTTAGAGGACAATTTACAAAAATAACAATAAATATTATAAGGGGAGCTTTGGTGGCCTAGTGGTAAGGAGCTGCAACTACAATCCCAGAGGTGCACGGTTTGAATCCATGAGATGCTCTGCCTGGGAAGGAGGGACAATCTCCTCCTGTACCAGTCAGATCTGATTTGACGGTACACTCACACAAAAATAATAAAATAAAATTTAAAAAAAAAACAATAAATATTATAATGACTGATTAGGAAAAGGGGTAATCACTTGAGAGTTTACCAAAAAGTGAACAAAAAGTTAAACCAAAATGATATATCATACCCTGAGGTAAGAACAAAGCAAAGACCACAAAGCACAATTTTCAAAGATACCTGATGATTGAGACTGGAGAAAAGGGAGCTCAGTTAGTTGCTGTAGAGATGGTAATGAATGAAGAAATTAAGTCTGATCAAGATAGGTCAGGTAAAGTAGACTATTTTAGTACTATGTAAAGCCAAGGAGAATTTGTTTTAATCTGTTGTTGTGTTGTTGTGTACATTTGAGTTGGAACTGACCCCTAGTGAACCCTCCAGTGTGTTTTCAGAGGCAGTTAATCACACAGGAGGAGCTTGCCCATCCTTCTCCCAATGGCCACCAGTGCTGCCTTGCTTTAGTCTAGTACAAGAAATAATAAAACTAGAATAAATTCTAAAAATATAACTGTCATTTAATAGTGGGCAAAGCATACTATAACATACAAAATTTATTTAGAGAAAATATGGGGCAAAAATTAGAAGACTGTGATATTAGAAAAGAAATTAAAAATATTAAAATGGACGAATTAGTCTTGAATAAATTTTTCCAGAGTCTTGCATAAGTTTTTGTCGAATAAATTGGTTTTTGTCCTGTTTTGTTTTGTATGATTGTTTGTTGGTTTGTTGTGGTTTTTTTAATAGTAATTACACAGTCAAGAATGGATTACAGAGTGTTGCAACAAATGCATGCTTAACTTCACAAGACTGCAAAACTTTTCCAGGCTGACTATATCATTCTGAAATCCACAAACAGTATACTGAATTCTAAATCCTTAATGTTGTTGTTGTTGATTGTCTTCAAGTTGAGCATGACTCATAGCAACCCCAAGAAGAAAAGATCAGAAGCCCATCTACAACCATCAATACTTACCAAAGTTCACAGGGTTTCTGGAGACATGTTATTTAGGAAGTGTATGCCACTCCTGCTTTCTTAATATTCTCAAAAAAGTCTTTTTTAAAATGAGTGTATGTTGTGGGTGTATATACACAGGACTATATAACCAAGTTTTTAATTATTATTTAACTGGCTATTTAACCAAAAAGGTCCCAGAAGAGACTGTAAAGATTGTATTGTAGCATCAAGAAGCCAAGACAAAAGGAAAACTTGTCAAAGTGAAAGAGCTGAACAGATTCAAAGTACAGTTCGAGAGGACAAAGCAAAGTATAACAGAATGTGCAGAGATTAGAATTGGAGAACAAAAGGGTAAGAAATCATTTTGCATTTCTCAAGCTGAAAGAACTGAAAGACAAATTTAAGCCTCATGTCACAATATTGAAGGATGCTATGGGCAATATATTGAAATACTCAGAAAGCATCAAAAGAAGACAGAGGGAATACACAGAGTCACTGTACCTGAAAAAAATAGATTGACACTGAAAAATGTCAGGAAGTACCATACTTTGGCCAATGGTAATGAAGGAGGAAGTAGAAATTGCTTTAAAGGTATTGATAAAAAATAAGTCCCTAGGCATTGATGGGATACCAATTGACTTGTTTCAATTAACTGATGCAGCCATGGAGGCATTCACCAGTCTATGCCAGAAAATTTGGAGGATGGATATCTGACCAATAGATTAGAAGAAGTCTGTATTTGTTCCCATTCACAAGAAATGTGATCCAACTGAATGTGGAAACCATATCATTGATATAACATGCAAGCAAAATACTGTTGAAGATCATTAAAAAATGGCTAGAACAGTGCATAGAAAAGGAACTTCCATATGTTCAGGCAGGATTTAGAAGAGGCCATGGCACCAGGGCTATCATTGTTGAGATCAGATGGATCCTGGCTATAAGTAAGAAATACCAGAAACAATGTCTATTTGTGCTTTTTTGACTATGCAACAGTGATTGACTCCGTGAATTATGAGAAGCTGTAGCTGACATTGAGAAGAAGGGGAATCCCAGAGCACTTAATTGTGCTTATGAGGAACCTATACCTGCACCAGGAGGCTATTGAGCGAATGAAGCTTGGAAGCACTGCATGGTATGGAACTGAGAAGGGAGTGTTTCAGGGTTGTATTTTTTTTCTCCATACCTATGCCATCTGTATCTCAACGTCAGGAAAATGAGGATTCTTACCACTGGTCCAATAGGCAATATCATGATGGATGGGTGGGGAGATTGACACTCTCAACAGCTTGATCTTGTTTTGATCCACAATTAACATCCTTATTACCAGCAGTCAGGAAATAAGAAGACACATTGTACTGGGAAAATCAGCAGTTAGGGGTTTTTCCATATTATTGAGGAGTAGTGACATCAGTTTGAGGACTAAGGTCCATCAGACTCAGGCTCGTAGTCTTTCCTATTACTAGCTATGCATCTGAGACCTGAACAATAAATAAGTATTAAAGGAAAGACTTCCTGCCATTTAGCTGTGGTGATGGAAAGGAGCACTGAACATTCCAGGAACCGTCAAATGAACAAACAGACATGCTTTTGAGATTGTGCAGCCAGAGTTCTCTTTGGAGACAAGAATGATGAGACTTCCTCTTGCAATACTTTGGACATGTTGTTATAAAGTGCTATTCTTTGAAGAATGACATGGTGTTGGGAAAGGTGGAGGCTTGGTGAAGGAGAGGAATAACCTCGACCAGGTGGATTGATACAGTAACTGCTGCAATGGGCTCCTGTGTGTCAGGAAGTATGAAAATGGCTCAGGGTAGAGCGTGGTTTAGATCTTTCATTCATAGGGTTGCTATAAGTTGTACAAACAACAACAACATATCCAATAAAAATAGAATGTAGTGAACTATTATGCCTTTGAACTTTATGAAAATATATTCTTAATTGTACACCTTGATTTTTTTTCTTTGCCTAAGATGGAGAAGAGATTCAGGTTATTAACAATTACAGCTGGCTCATCTCCACAATCAACACTCTTAACACTGACTTCAGGTCTTTGCACATTTTTTTATAGTACTTTGTTTTTTCTTCTTGAACTGCCCTTTGAAATCTTCTATTCAACTTTTTTACTTCAACATCTCAAACCTTTGTTTTGGCTTCTCAGTGATCAAATATAAGTGTCATGGTTCCTTCTGCATCTATTTTGTTTTTCACCTCTGTCTTTGTAATAACCTTTTTCTTTCTTCATAAATAATATCTTTTATTTAATTACACAGCTTCTCTGGTCATCAATCAATGGTAATCAATGGCTCAAATTTGTTCTTAAGATTGTTTTGAATTTAAATGGAATTGTCTCTTGGTCATATTTTGCTTCTTATGGATTTGTTTTAATCTCTGTCAGGTTCAATTGCACATACATAATTTATAGTATTTTCCTCAGTCATCACCTATCCTGATCCAACAACCTGCATGATGTAGATACATAAATTTGCTTGCTGAAAATGAGGATAACCTGAAGCAAGCACCTGAACTGTTTATTGCAGAATATCTAAGATTTCTGTATGGACTGACTCTCAACATTAAGAAAACTAAGGTCTTTTCCACTGGCCAATGTATAACAAGAAGGAAAAAGATATAGTGACTGCAACCATGTGCTAAAGTAAAGTGTATCAGAAATCATGAGTATGACACTGATAAAACAGGATTAAGGCTTGTTGTTCATAGAATTGTTATGGGTTTTACTCGTAGATGTCACAACAACAACAGGATATTTTCTGTAAATAATACAATACGATAAGATTATGTGTAATCAATTTTTGCCAACTTCTGTATAGTGAATATACCAAACTCTATACCGAATCTCCTTTGTATTAATTTACTTATAGTTTTCTGTTGTCTACTTAATCTATGCTTCTGGGATAACTGATCTTCTCCCATATCTGTTCAATCTATATGCTGAACAAATCATTCAAGACGTGGACTTTGTGAAGAAGAATATGGCATCAGGATCAGAGGAAGTATCGTGAACAATCTACACTGTGTAGTTGACAAAACTTTGCATGCTGAAAGTGAGAAGGACCTGAAACACTTTCTGTAGAAGATCAAAGACTGCAGCCTTACAAAGCTTCATCTCACATAATTTAGGTATGCTGATAAGAGAGATCAATCCATGGAAAGGAACATCAGTCTTGGGAAGATAGACAGTTACCAATCAAGAGGAAGATGGATTTGTACAGTGATTAAATCTGTAGACTCAAGTATATCTCAGAAGATGAATATGGCAGAAGATAGGGAAAGGTTCAGATCCTTTGTTCTTAGTGATGATTATGATGATGATGATGATGAATTTATTCAATCATTTCATAGCACAAGGTTCTGAGCAAGATGCAACAGAAATAGTGTCTATCCTTGTTCCAACTTTTTTTTCTACTAAGTTCTCATTTTTAATTTTTTAATCTCTGGATCATTAAAGATTTTGAAATAAATTTGTTTAATTATTATTTTAATGAAAGTTTACAGAAAGGTTGAATTTTCATTCATATATTGTTGCACATTTGCCCCCCCCGCCTTTCCCCCTCTGCCAGTTCACTTTTTATATTTTTAAGTATTCATTCATTGTTGCACAATTACCTCATTCCCCTCTTCCCACTCCCCTAGTCCTCTCTGCAATGTACTGGACTATTGTTTTACATATAGCACCTAATCTTGTATTCCTTTTTAACTTTTAAATTTTTTTTTTCTTGTTACCATTGAAATGGATCAAACTGGCACAGAAGGAGCTTGCCCCTCCTTCTCAAGCTGAGCATCTGATGGATTCAAACTAGGCACCTTTGGGATTACAGCATAGCTTCTTGCCACCAGAGCTCCCTTATATATTCCTTTTAAAGAGTTCTTTCCTTCATCTGTTCCAATGAAGTATTAATTGTCGTTGTTGTTGTTATGTGTCATCGAGTCGCCTGCGACTCATAGCGACCCTATGTACAAGAGCTCTAAATGCTGTTCTATCCTGTGCCAACCTAGCCATCTAAAATGCACTTATTCCCACCACTCCAGTCACAGAATCGATCCATCTCACCAAAGGTCTTCCTCTCCTTCGCCACCCCTCCACTCTGCCAAACATGATGTCCCTCTCCAAGGACCAGTCCCTCCTTGCAACATGCCCAAACTATGTCAGATGAAGCTTCAGAACCCTTAACTCCAGGGAACACTCTCTGGCTTCACCCTCTCCAGGACAAACTTGTTTGTTCTCCTAGAAGTCCATGGTATAGTCAACACTCTTCTCCAGCACCACAACTCAAAGGTCTCTTTCTATCAACCCTATTCACTGTCCAACTGTCTGATGCATAGCACATAATTGCGAAGACTATAGCCCAGATCACGCACACCTTAGTCTCCAGCCTGACATCGTTGCTTTTCAGTACTCTTGAGAGGTCCCTCACAGCCGACTTTCCCAATGTAATTTGTCTCCTGATTTCCTGGCTGCTGTTACCAAGAGTGTTGACTGTGGAGCCAAGTAAATTAAAATTACCAGTTAATTAATAATTACTCTTATCCTATTCTCCTCCCAACTTCCCATGAGTCCTGATTTACAACAGTGGTGCTTTGCGGTATTTTTGCTTTTGTGACTGAGATCCTTCACTCAGCATAATGTCCTTAAGGATAACACATGTTGTGTAATGTTTTACAAGCTCATAGTTTTTCAGTACTGCATAATATTCCACTATATTAGTATTCCATAGTTTTTCTTTATTATTTATTCCATAGTATATTCCTTTATTTCTGGGCACTTGGGTTTCTTCCATCTCTTTGCTATTGTGAACAATACAGCAATAAGTATAGGTGCGTATACATCTGTTTGTATGGCTGTTCAGGTCTCTTTAGGGTATATTCTCTGTTGTGACATTACTATATCAAGTGGCTTTAACCTTCTCCCAACTGGATCCATGGTTCCATCCTTCTTCCATGGTTGCTGTTGTTGTAATTGTTAGATGCCATCTAGTCAAACACTAATTATAGCAATGCTATGAATAAAATATCAAAATTCTTGCTTTCTCAAAAAGTTGCAAATAGAGATACCATTTGACCCAGCATTTTCACTACTAGGAATATAACCTAAAGGGACCATAACTTCCATCCAAGCAGATATATGCACATCCGTGTTTATCACGGCTTTGTTCACAATATCAAGGAGTTGAAAACAACCCAAGTGCCCATCAACAAATGAATGTATGATAGAGAAGCTGTAGTATTTTCACACAATGGAATACTACGCTGCATTGAAAAACAAGGAACTCAAGCAGTATTATTCAAAATGGGTGACCCTGGAGGACATTATGATGAGTGAAATATCTCAGTCACAAAAGACAAATACTGCGTGGTGCCACTGTTGTAGGATGGGACTGACATCAGGATTGGGGTAAGACCAGGAAAAACTGGATAAATTATGTATACTGCACTGAAACAGATGAGTGAGAGAACAGTTTAAAAGTGATATATGATAGGGTATTATGATTATCACAAGAATCCGGAATTAATGTTGCATAGAGGAGTGTGCTCTGGGCGAGGGTTGGGGGGATTGATACCAATGAAGGAATTTTACTTTTCAAAGAGGAGAGAAATGGGGGAAGGGGCAGACAGGGAGAAAAGTACAACAATGAATGAATGGACATCTAAAATCTCTGTAAATGTTCATTAAAATTAATAAAATCAAAAATTTTAAAAATATTCAAATGTTTTTAGATCAGTAACACTACCTGAACCTAGAAAATTGTATCAGAAGGTCAATAATTGTTTTCTATTGTTGTTTCAATAAATTTAGTAGCTTCAAACAATATATTTTTATTAGTTTATAGTTCGGAAAGTATAAATAAAGTTTGCATCAGCACCTGGCTTCAAATGGAAGACAAGTGATATTAACCCATGAGAAGGCAATCCTGGAGTGGAAGCTGTACATTACAGTTGTACTTAACAACTTTAAATTGAAGTCATATTGGCTACATCATAAGAGACTCACAAAAGCACAATATGTTCAGAATCAGAATCACAGAGATCCTGATGGCTTTGGACTTAGGCCATCACATCAGGGGCCGGTCAATGGGAGAAGGGTATTGAATGCTGTAGGCAAAAGTAGGAAGGGATAGTGGTGGAATTAAGGAAGTGTGGGCGGGCAACAATATTGAATCTATTGGTCATTGCTATAATTGGGCAATTGTCTTCATCGGCTCTTTTCTGTGGAATGCTTGTCTATCAGACACTATTATATATATGTAAAGATTGAGACAGACTAGAAAGAAGGATTGGCCATCCACTTCCGAAAAAACAGGCCTTTGAAACCCTATGTACAATAGAGCACACATTGACTATCGCTTGGACTAGCAAACATGGCAGTTGAGACTGAGATCTTAGAAACAGAAATACAAAGTAGAAGGAACAGCTGTAAGCAGACATTAGTGACTGGAACGTGGAACATGAGAATCATGAATGTAGGAAAATTGGACATTGTAAAGAAAGAAATGGAACGCATAAATATTGACTATAAAAGATATGCAAAAAAAAGATCTAAATCCTGTTCTATCCTGTGCCAACCTCACACTTGCTGACACACCAGAGCCCACTGTAACAGTACTGCATCAATTCGCCTGGTTGAGGGTCTTCCTCTACTTTACTGACCCTCCATCTTTCCCAACATCATGTCCTTCTAATAGCACCTCCCAGAAACATGTCTAATGTATGTGCTATAAAGCCTCATCATTCTCCTCTGCATCCATCATGACACTACTAGTGGTAAGAATCTTCATTCTCCTGACACTGATGCAATCCATACTGAAGTCTTTGATCTTCTACAACAAGTGCTTCAAACCCTCCCCACTTTTGGTAAGTCTCCCTCCATTACTTATGCCACACTCCTCCTTATAGAGTCTAGCTTCTAGGACAGTTTTTTCAGCACACAGATTGAATAGACACGCAGAGAAAATACAACCATGGAACACCCCATTCCCAAATCCAAATCATGCAGTGCTCCCATGCTTTGTTCGGTCAACAGCCTCTTGGTGCAGGTATAGGTTCCTCATGTGCACAATCAAGTGTTCAGGATTCCCCTTCTTCTCAATGTCACCCACAACTTGTCATGATCCACACAATCAAATGCCATTGCATAGTCAATAAGGCACAAAGAGGCATTGTTTCTGATATTTCTTACTTACAGCCAAGATCCATCTGATATCAGCAATGATATCCTTGGTGCTATAGCCTCTACTAAATCCTGCTTGAACTTCTGGCAGTTCCTTGTCTATGTACTGCTCTAGTCATTTTTGAATGATCTTCAACAGTATTTTGCTTGCATGTTATATGGATGATATAGTTTTATAGTTTCCACATTCAGTTAGATCACATTTCTTGTGAGTGGGAACAAATACAGACCTCTTCTAATCCATTGGTCAGATAGCCATGCTATAAATTTCTTGTTATAGACTGGTCAGTGAAGCCAAAGTTGCATCTGTTAATTGAAACAAGTCAATTGATATCCCACTGATTCCTGGGGCCTTCCCCCCCCCCAATGCCTTCAGCATGCAGCTTCTACTGCCTCCTCCATTACCATTGTCTTCTCTTCATATGGTTGCACTATTTTACACTTCCATAGGCAGTGAATAAGGATCTCAATCTCTCTACAGCCTCACCAGCATTTGTTGTTTGCCGCTCTGTTGAATTTTCTTATTGCACTAGGGCGAGATGTCTCATAGTTTTTATTTGTGTCTCTCTGAAACCTATCTTACTAGCTTCTTTAACAAAATGTCAGTTCATAGATTGTGCCCATTTGAGACTGGATTATATATTCTGTACTAATTTTTCAAGATAATTTTAGTGTATATATTTCCACTGCTAGTATATGAAGAAATCTATTGATTTTACTCACCAAAACATTATCTTAACTTTAAAAAAAATAATTTGCAAGTAAATGGTAATACATTATAATCTTACATACTTGGCAAATGAATTAGCTAAAAAATAAGCTTAGTTCAAAATTACAGGTAATGGAGTTGGGTAGACATATGAGAGGAAGTCTTTTTATTTGAAATTGTGGATAACATTGGAAAGAGTAAGAATTCTGGAACATTTCATTTTGTTCACGAGAAATCTGTAGATTCCTTTCAAATACAATACCTTTCAAATAGAGCTAAATTCTATGATACATAAAATCTGCGTAGGTGTGCCAGGATTTATCCAAAGACCTGTGTTATGCACATGATTCATCTTGTTTACTCAAAGTGAATAGTTGTTTAAAGTATAGAGAAACAGACATTGGGGCACAAGGCCAGGAGTGTCTCTCTGAAAGGGCCAGAGGAAATGAAAACAGCTCAGCCGCTCATTCCTTAGAGCAGAAAGCAGAAAAAGAGTCCATAGCCCAATCAATGGTGCCTATAGAGCCCTACCAACAGCGGGAGGTTTGTTAATTTCATTGCTGACTCACTGACTCAGTGTTGTGATACTAAGGATGAGGTTCATTAGGGAAGTAAGTGGGAGAATGGGAGATGCTAAGAATATCACCCAATGTAAATACGACTTTTAGCCAAGTAGTTCCAAGGCACAATTCTTCAGTAAGTCCAGGCTTTGGTTTCATCACAACCATCAAATCCAAATCATCCAGCAAGGTTTGCCTTCGAGCAGTTATAAATCAGTTTCTCCTTCAATCATTCAGTAAGAATAGCCAAAGCTTTAACTGTGGCCAGCACAAATGCAAGAAGTTTCAGATCACACTTTACCACAATTTCTCCACAACAATGTTGGTTTCTCCACCACCAAGGTCTCTCACCAGGATCTTTCCTAGTCTTGCTGCTTAGTGTGGGAAGCACTCTTTTGCTTATTCTACTCCTACAGCTGATGCTGATTTATAATACCGTGTGTCTGCAATTAAGATAGCTAAAGACGAGAGTTACTAGCTTTAATGGCTAAGCAAACACTCAAAACCCCCCACTTTTAGGCCACCACCACAACCTGGCTTTTCTTAGCCATTTTTGCCCCCATCATCTGAAGAATCAGTCTTTCATCATCATCATCATCATCTATGTATACAGGGAAAAATGTAAGTCAGCTGCCTCCCTCCTTATTTAATCTTCCCTTTTTAGGTAGTCAATTTTTAATGTCCCCAGTCTTATTAAACAAATACTCTGAGGAAATAAGCATATCTTTTTCTCTGAAGCATTTTCTATTACAATTTAATCCACATCTATAAACAAAGGTCCAGTCCACAGGAAATAGGTCACAACAGTATAGAGCAAATAATCAGGTCATAAAAATTAACACTAGCTCTCTGAACAAAACATCATCTCTTCATCCAAGAGAGGATTCTGGCCAACATGTCATCAGCTATCCATAGTTCGGTCTAATGAGCATCATTTACCCTCTCAAGAGTCCACATATATTACTGTTTTAGACTGGCTGGTCTCCTTACTCAAATTTAGCCCTACATGGGCTAAATCAGCACATCAGAAATTCCCAGCAATCCCACTCCATAACCACTCTTTATTTATACATTTATAGTGCTAGGTAGACCTTGCTGAAGGAACAAGTCCAAACTTAGCCTGCCACTTCATTAATTCATGTCTCCCATTTCCACTCACCAACTGGATTCAGGTAGTTACTATGAGTTGAGTATACTTGCCAAATTACTTCAACTTTAAAAGTCCTGGAAAGAAAGTTCTGATACTTCCTCCTTTCCAAATTCAAATCTAAGTTGCTGAATCCAAATCATCCAGCAAAGTTTGCCTCAGAGCGGTTATAAGTTAGTTTCTCCCTTCAAGCATCCAGCAAGAACAGCCAAACCCCAAACTTTCACTGTGATCAGCACAAATGTAAGAAGCCTCAGGTCACACCTTAACAAAGCTTCTTCACAGCCATTCTGGTCTTTCTTGCCTCAAGTCTGGCTGCTCAGTGTGGGAAGCACTCTTTCACAAATTCTAGCCTCACAGCTAATGCTGATTTGCAAGACCATGTTTATTTGCAAAACAATGTGTCTGCAATTAAGGTAGCAGGAGACTAAGGACAGCTAAATTTAATGGCTTAAAAAAATTTAAAAAGCCAACTTTAGGCAGACACCACAGCAGGGCCTTAAAGCACTAATTGAGGACAAAAAAAGACTACAGCCTACTCTATGGATTACATTTTAATGCAATGCTTTTGTTGTTAAATTCTGTCAAGTCAGAACCAAGTCATAGCTGACACTGTAGTAGATTTTCAAAGATTCACACAGTAGGAGATTACCTATCTTTCCTTCGAGGAGAAGCTGGTGCATTTTGACTCTGTGTCTTTGTGTCGACAGTGCAATTTCTTACTAAACTCTATTGTAACAGAAAGAAAACATAAAGCTTCACAATTGAAGTAATAGGCAGTATCATAATAAACAGAGAAAAGATTAAAGTTCTCAGTGATTTCATTTTACTTAGATTCACAAATAATACACATTGAAAAACCACTCAAGAAATCAAATTATGTATTTCATCTGCAAATTTGGTACAAAATATTAAAATTTTAACAAATAATAATTTCTCACTGAGAAAGTAAAATTTTTCTATATGAAGCCAAGATATTTTCAGTTGCCTCATGTGCATATGAAAAATGGGCAAAGCAGCAGGAAGACTGAAGAAGAATAAATACCTTTGAATAATTATAAATTTACCAAAGAATACTGAATATCTCATAGATTATGAGAGGAAGGAGCAAATACCGCTTAGAAGTAGGAGGGAGGGCAAGACTTAGGTTCTATACTTCTGACATATTAAGACAACATGGTTGTTAACTAGTGGGCCAGCAGAAAAGAGGAAGAAACAGAACAAGAAGGATTTTCACAATGGCTTCAACAATATGTTAAAGAAGGATAGTGCTCGACCAGGTGAAGTTTTATTCTGATGCACCTATCAACAACAGCATAGTTTTGAATGGTTTAAAATGTGTATCAAATTACTATATACCATATTTATAATAATAAACAAAAGGAAAATCAAATATACAAAGAGAAGTAGTAAGAGGCTTCAGCTATATTTATCACATAATAATATAAAAGCCAGTTTATTACATAATTAGCACATATTTTTTACTTGACAAATTAAGAAATGAAGAGTGGGAGGTAAAATGTTGTTCCTAAGAATTTATAAAAATGGATATACATATGTATTCTTTTTCACTTAAGTAGTATAGACAAAACAATGCAATTGGCAGTCTCCCAACTACTAACTTCCATGTAAACAATGATTAAATTGCTAGTAAATTAATAAAGTTCTGAGTTTTAGGACTTTACAGTCATTTAATCTGTTGTAGAATAAGATAGATCCTACAATTATTTTCTATTTTATGCAGTTGTTATTAGGGTCAATGGCTATATTTTAATTTGTCTACTTTCCCTGCTTAAACCCTGCATTGCTCCCTTACTCTGTTCAGAAGACAGCTTCTTGGTCTAAGTATAGATTTCATATGTGGTAATTGACTCAAATGTGTTAAGAATGATAAGGTTGACACAGAACTGGACAAAATTCAGATGTGTTGTTCCTAGGGTGGCCATGAGTCATACTCAACTTGATGAAATTTAACAAATACAACAATAACTTTCACTATAACTATTTTTGAAAGAATTCTGCTTTCTAAATTGTGCATGCTAATTTTATAGGGTTTAGAATTTGGTATGATACCTTCCTTTATGGTGTTATTCTATCCATTAAATGAAATGGAGAGATTAGAGACTGATATATAGATAGATAGATAGATAGATAGATAGATAGATAGATAGATAGATATATAGTGTGTGTGTGTGTGTGTGTACCATCAAATCAGATCTGACTGGTACAGGAGGAGATTGCCTCCCCTTCTCCAGCAGAGCATCTGGTGGATTTGAACCGTGAACCTGTGGGATTGCAATTCAGCTTCTTGCCACTAGGCCACCAGAGCTTGCCAAGAATGATTTTTATAAAAGACAATGCTTGATGATAAATGTGTACATTATTAGTAGAAGATATTTAGGAGAATTAAAGTATATATGAAGTGCAAATTATAAAGAGCATGCAGTATATTAAAAGAAAAAAAAACAACAATGGAGGATCACAGTACATTAGAATTAAATTTATGGTAGTGGATTTAGATTTTTGGTATCTTCGCTGAAATTGAAGAAGACCTGAAGCACTTGCTACAAAAAGTCAAAGACATTTGTCTGTGATAAGGATCGAAGCTCAACATCAAGATGACAAAGATTCTCACCACCGGGCCAATTGGCAGCACCATAATAAATTGAGAAGAGATTGAAGTGGTTGTTAACAATTACAGCTTATTCAGAGACATAATTAACATTCCTGGCACCTGCAGTCAGGGCCAGAGACCTTCAATTCATCTGGCAAGTCCTCTCTGCTGACACCCACTTGGAATGAAAAGAAAGCCATAAGAGCCCCGAGCATTCCATAGGTGTCCCTCCTCAAGTAGCAAGAGGCCATCCTAAGGTCCAGCTTGAAATGAGATTCACAACACACTAGCCCTCAGTCTGCAGGCCTAAAAGTAGCACGAGTAAAACAAAGAGTCACTACAAGGGGGAAGCAATTAGATTAAGTTTTGATTTTTCAGCAGAAAACATGGGAGCTAGAAGAAAATGGGATGGAATATGCAGAAAGCTGAAAGAAAAATCATCACAAGACAGCACAGTACTGAGGGAAAAAGTAGACCTGGAAAGATAAAGCAGAGAGACAGTGAGCTGGAAGAAAAAAATCTCGTGGGAAACATACCAGAAGAAAAATCAGAGTTAAGACACAAAGAATTTGAAGAAAACATTAGAATTAAGTGGAATGACATCAAAAGGAAGAACTTATGTATGACTGGAATTCCAGAACATGGGAGTGACAGGGAAGCCACTAAGAAAATTGTGAAAGAAGTGCTAGGAAAAAAACTTTCCTTGGTGTTTTCTAAAAGGAGAAAATCCACATTCAAGCAAATATCAAATAGAATAGACCCAGAAAGAAAAAAAAAACATCAAGACATGTTGTTGTTGTTATGTGCCGTTGAGTTGCAGGTGAATCATAGCGACCCTATGAACAAAAAACCTCAACACTTGTGTAATTTGCATCCTTCTTCCAGGTTCATAGGGTTTCCAGAGGCAAGCTATTTCAGAAATGGATGCCACTCCTGCCTCCAAGCTTGTTTTAACAGGGAAGCTCCACCAAACACTGTCCACCATGGGTAACCATTATCACATTTGACACATCAGTGTCACAGTGTTCAGCATCACAGCAACCAAGAGTTACCTTTGTACAGCAAGTGGACAGACCAAGGCTATATGACCTATAAAAATGACCAAAAGCAATTAAACACAGGTCCAAGGGTCTCAGTCCCGAGAGCCATATTGAATTTAAGAATCAGAGCATGGTTCAAACTCCATGAGATTTTTCATTCCAAATTCCTCCATAATCAGCATTCTCTTTGGCTCTCATCACCTGGGGTTATTCCACTGCTTCTTTAATCTCCTCCTATTCTGATGCCACATGTTTCTTCATAGAGTCTAGCTTCTTTAATGATTTGTCCACCATATAGACTGAGTACACATGAGGAGAGGATCCATATATATACAGAAGATGAACAAAGGCCTGCAGCCTCTCTATAACTATCATCACAAGTTTTTAGACTCTCCACAGGCATGTCGTTTGAAAATGGATGCCAGTTCTGTGTCCATACCTCAATCAATTTGGGAGTCCAACAACCACTGCCCATGATGGGTAGCCAATTATGGTGTTTGACACACCTATGGCCCAGTTGTCCATCATCATAGCAACTCCATGTTATTTCAGTAGAGTAAATAGACAGACCTCTGCTGTACCACTTAGAAGAGTGATCATTCAAATCCATTAACATTTGGCCCAAGGGCCACAGATTCACAACACACTAGCACTCAGCCTGCAGGTATGGCCAGACATTTTAATATTTTAAAATTCTGGCACACACAAATGCTAGCGGACTCTGGACCAGAGACCCTCAATTCATCTGGCAAGTCCTCTCTGCTGACACTCACTTGGGATGAAAAGAAAGACATAGGAGTCCCAAGAGTTCCATACGTGTCTCTCCTCGAGATGCAAGAGGTCATCGGAAGGTCTAGCTTGAAATGAGATTCACAACGCACTAGCCTCATCCTGCAGGCATGAAAGCAGCACAAACAAACAAACAAACAAACAAAAATCACCAAAAAAAAAAACAAAACCCAAAGCCAAGGAGTCACTACAAAGGGGATTAGATTAAGTTTTTATTTTTTCAGCAGAAAACATAGGAACGAGAAGAAAATGGGATGGCATATATAGAAAGTTGAAAGAAAAGAATTACCAGCCAAGAATTCTATACCCAGTAAAGCTCTCCATCAAATAAGAAGGGGAAATTGTATGCTTTACAGAAAAAAAAGGAACTTAAGGAACAAGACCAAATCTACAAGAAACTTTAAGTGAAGTCCTTCACAGAGACATCAAAGGTAAGTGAATGGACTGTAGTAATGAGAAACAATAGAAAAAGAAACACAATAAAATGACAATGGTAAAACCTTGCCTGGCAATAACACTAAATGTGAATAAACTAAGTACGTCAATTGAGGGGAAAAGAGCTGCAGAATGGATTTAAAAAAAAAAAAGAAAAGAAAACCCATTAATATATTGTCTACAAGAGACACATCTAAAAAATGAAGAGAAAGCCAAACTTGAAATCAAATGCCAGAAAAAACAACAGCAAACAAACAAGCAAATGGCAACCACAAAACAGTAAGAGTGACATTAATCTCTGATTAAATAGACTTCAGAATGAAAACCACCATAAACAAAAAGGAACGATGTTACATATTTATCAATGATACAACAGATCAAGAAAACATAACCTTGAAGAACATTTATGCACCAAACGATAAACTTGCAAAATATATAAAACAATGTTTAACAGAATTGAAGAAGGAAATAGACAAGACCACAATAATGGTAGGAGATTTCAACACAACACTATCACCATGGATAGATCACCTAAAAAACAAACAAACACAAACCCAACACCCCTGAACAAACAAAACCCAAAGAAACAAACCAATAATATAACAAAGATATAGAAGATCTAAGCTGTACATTCAGCCAACTTGACCTTGTGGATGTATTCACCGTACAGCACCCAACTAAAACTTAATTCACTGGGGTTATAAAAAAGTAAAATAAAAAAGTTCTTTGAAACAAATGAAAATTAAATCCAATGTATCAAAATCTCTGGGATATAGTTAAGGTAGTCCTGAAGTTCATAGCAACAGGCAGACAATTAAAAAAGGAAAGAAAAGAAGAACAATCAATGTCCTAACTCAACATCTTGATCAATTAGAACAAGAAAAACAGTCTAATCCTAAAGCTTCTAGAAAAAAAGAAAATATAAGGACAAGAGCTGAAATCAATGAGACAGAAAATTGAAAATAATTGAAACCATCAATTAGAAAAATATTTTCACCACAGGGCCAATTGGCAGCATCAGTATGGATGGTGAAGAGATTGAGATAGTTAACAGTTTTCGTTTGCTTGGCTCCACAGTCAACACTCTTGGTAACAGTAGCCAGGAAATCAGGAGACGAATTGCATTGGGAAAGTCAGCTGTGAGGGACCTCTCAAGAGTACTGAAGTTCAACGAGGTCAGGTTGGAGACTAAGGTGCACCTGATCCAGGTTACAGTCTTTGCAATTACATGCTATGCATCGGAGAGTTAGACGTGAATAGGGATGATAGAAAGAGAATTAATGCCTTTGAGTTGTGGTGCTGGAGAAGTGTTGAATATACCATGGACTGCTAGGAGAACAAACAGATTTGTCCTGGAGAGGGTGAAGCCAGAATGTTCCCTGGAGTCAGGATTCTGAAGCTTTGTCTGACATACTTTGGGCATGTTGAAAGGAGGGACTGGTCCTTAGAGAGGACATCATGTTTGGAAGAGTGGAGAGATGGCACAGGAGAGGGAGACCTTCGATGATGAATCGACTCTGTGGGTAGAGTGGTTGACATGAATGTGTTTGAGACAGTGAGGTTGGCACAGGATAGAACGGCTTTTAGGGCTCTGGTACATAAGGTCGTTATAAGTCGCAAATGACTCGACGGCACATAACAACAACAAAACATCAATAAGTCCAGGAGCTGGTTTTTTGAAAGGGTCAATAAAATTAAAAAACCTCTGGCAAACCTAACTGAAGGGAGGAAAGAGAGAAAAGACATAGATAAGAAATGAGGTTACATCAGAACAGAACCAGATTAAATTGAATTGATAATATCAGAATACTATGAAAAGCTATTTACTATAATAAATAAGAAAACCTAGAGGAAATGGACAAATTCCTTGAAACTCATGTCCTACTCTATTGACAAGAACAGATGTAGAACACTTGAACAGACCTATCACAAAAGAAGAAACTGAACACGTCACAAAAAGCTTACCCCATAAGAAAAGTCCTGGAACAGATATCTTCACAGTGGAATTATACCAAACATTCAGAGATGATCTAGCATCAATTCTATGTAAATTATTTTTAAAATAGAAAAAAAAATAAGGAAAACTCCTAGAGTCATTCAATGAAGTAAGCAAAACCCAATACCAAATACAGGCAAAGATATTACCAGGAAAGACACTATAGATCAATATCTCTCAGGAAGATATATGTAAATATCCTTGACAAAATAAAGCCAATAGAATTCAAAAACACGTCAAGAAATGATTCATCATGGCCAAGTGAGAGTCATAACCAGTGTGCAAGGATAGTTCAACGTAAGATATTTAATCAGTATAATATACCTCATTAACAAACAATAAGAGTCATATAATTTTAGCAATTTATACAGAAAAGGCCTTTGACAAAAGTTAACACCGCTTCCTGATAAAGACACTTAGTAAAATTGTAATATAAGAAAATTTCCTCAACATAGTGAAAAGTATATATCCAAAATCAAGAGCCAATACCACTCAAAAGAGAAAAATTAAAAGCACTTTCCTGGCGAACAGGAACCACACAAGGATGCCCGTAGTAATATTGCCCATATTCAATATTGTATAGAAAGTACTTGCTAGGGCAATATGGGGACAGAAGGAAATAAAAGGCATCCAGATCATCAAAGATATGATTAAACTATCACTATATGTAGATGACATGCTAGTGTTAGTAGAATGGCAGGATATAAGATTTGTATCAAAATCAGTGGGATTTCTCTACTGGAACAAAAAGAACTCAAAGATGGAAACCAAGAGAACAATACCATGTACAGTAGCTAACCACAAATTGATATACTTGGGAGTGAACATTAGTAGATTTACAAAAGACCTGTATAAAGGAAACTACAGAACATTTCTAAAAGACACAATAAAAAATCCCTACATAAATGGAAAAATGTGTCCTGTTCATGTATAAGAAGACTCAATATTGTGATTATGACAATCCTACCAAAAGCAATCTACGTGTTCAATGCTATCCCAATATAGATACCAAATTCATATTTTCAAAGAGATCAAAAGGAAAATGGTCAAGTTTCTTTAGAGAGGAAAGAGATCCCAAATAAACAAAGCACTTTTGAAAAACAAAAATAAAATATGAGGCAAGCACTCACTAGCCTCAAAACCTATTACACAGCAGTAGTAACCAAAACAGCATAGTACTGGTACAATAACAACACACAGACCTATGAAACAGAATCAAGAACCCAGAAATTAACCTATGTATCTATGGTCAACTGATATTCAACAAGGAAATAAAACATTTCATGTGGAGAAGTGACAACCTATTCAACAAATGGTGCTGGTAAAACTGGACTCATACCTGCAGAAAGCTGAAACAGGATCCACATCTCACACCATACACAAAAATCAACTAAATGTGGATTAGAGACCTGAGAATA
>NW_006400140.1:709811-713890 GCF_000299155.1 Elephantulus edwardii | reverse complement strand
TCAAAATCACTGGCAATAAGAGAGATACAAATCAAAATCACAATCAGACATCATCTCACCCCAGTAGCAGTGGCAAAGTTTAACAGGACAGCAAGTAATATATGTTGGATAGGATGTGGAGAGAGAGAAATTTTATATATTGTTGGTAGGATTTTAAATGGTACAGTCACTCTGGAAAGCAGTTGGCATTTTCTTAAGAAAGTTGAACAGAGAAATTCCATAAGGCTCAGCTTTTCTACTGCTTGGTATAGACCCCAAGAAATGAGAACAGAGGCTCAAAAGAAGGCTTGCAAATCAAGGTTCATAGAAGCATTATTCTCCATTGTAAGAACATGGAGAGAGCCCAAATGCCCAACCATAATAGAATGGATTGAGAAATTATGGTACATTCACATGATGGAATACTATGCAGGATGCAGTAGCAATGGTTTAATAAATCGCTATCCAATGCCGGAGGGATTGGAGAACATTATGCTAAGTGAAGATACTCAGTCTCACAAGGATAAATACTGTATAAAACCATTATTGTAGAACACGTATGAGGACCCAAGGTTGGGAGAGTGGATCAGAGGAGTGAATCTAGGAGAAGAGGTGGTTTAAACACAGGGTTGACCAATTTGATGGTTGGAGAGAGAACTGGGTAGAAGAAATGGGAACGATAAGGTGTGAAAAACAATGCATATGAACTTTGTAAGCAGACCAGTATAAAATATTTTTTAAAGAGGAAATATCATTTTTCTATTTATTCATCATATATTTATAGTACATACATGAGGAAATAATAAAATATGCTATGAAAAAATAAAGAATACATTGTCAATACATTGCAATAGGTAGTAGCCATCTAGTATATAGAGTTATGATTTATAATAATATTTATGAGAGAGGTGTGCATCAATTTCAGAAGGGTATACAACAGTAGCACAGAATACTACTTGGCAAGGAAAATGAAATATAATTTCCTAATGAAGCAACACAGTAAAATTTGAAGAATGGCAGAAATGGAGTAGGTTTTTTTTTTTAAAAAAGAAGACATTTCAAAGGAATAAGACACAATAAGCCAAGCTTTAGAATAGCATTTTTATTCTAATAAAAATATAGCTGGCACGATATTTGTCAGTTTAACATCTCTCATGTATACAATAAGGAAACAGCAATTACATTGATCATACTGTAAACATTTAAATCATGAGGATTATATTTGGAATTTTTTTTAGTGTTTAATGTCAATAAAAGAGACAGCAAGTACTGATTCCTTGGAGGTAAAATTAAGCTGTAGTATACAAAATTTACTCACTCAGTTGTTAAGTTTGGAAGTTGGAGTTCACTAAAGAACCAACACCTTAAAAGAAAGACTTGGCAAGCTACTTGTGAAAACTTAGTTATTCAAGCCTTATAGAGCCTCATCCTACTCTGGCACACATATATTTATGAATCAAATGAACTTGAGCTTAACTAGTTTTAAGTCTATTGTTGTTCTTGATAGGCACCCTTGTGTTGAATATGACACTTAATGACACTATGAAGGAGAGTTCTGAACCTTATCCTATCCCCTACCATCTTCATCATCTCTAACACTGTAAATAAGAGAACCAGTTTATTATGGTATGAAGACAAGGTTAGAGACTATTATAAGACTTAAATTATAAGAACTTAAACAAAAATATTATTAAGAGGATTGAGAGGGATCATTTAAAAATGTGTACAGAGTTAAACTAATTTACACTTATAATTAAGTGAATATTTGAAGATAAAGATGAATACAAATTAAAACATCAAGGTCACTTCATGTTTTCTATTGGGAGGTAACCGACAGAATAGCAGATTATATAATTTAAATTACAGAATATAGAAATGGAACAGGTTTTTAGAGAGAGAAAAAAATAAATTCAGTACACATAAGCTGAATTTTAGATATATATAGAAAAGAAGTGAAGACTGATCAATGTACTCCCTGCTCTGAACTCTAGAAATGGGGATAAGTACTCTCTTTGTTCACTCAGTAGGACTAACTACATTTATACATGCCATCTAATGGAGGATATGAAGTACTAGTCAGGTACAATGTAGTTGTTTCTCTAAAGGGAAGACTTATTTTTGAGACTACTCCACAATAACAAAATAGCATCTATGATTACTTACATCAGCATCTATGATTACTAACTCATCACCCACTACCAAATATGATTATTGAATGCCAAAATCCTAAATCAAGAATATCTAAAACAGCACAGGACATAAATAATTGAATAAATTGTGTCTACTACTGATTCTCAGGAGAATATACAAGGAAAATCACCAATGGGTTAAGTTTTACTGATAGTGTCACCAGTGGGGCAGAGTACTGCTGCCCTATATGATGTCCAAGGCTGTCTTGTGGAGACTGCAATATGTTTTTTCTATGAAGCAGCTATAAGTACAGGTTCTGACCTTTCAATTGATAGGTTCTTGGTCACTTAACCACCAGGGTCCCCCCTAAAAATTTCCATAAAAGCCACAGAGGTAGATCTTCAACAACATAGTTCCAAAAATGAGTTCAAATATAGTAACTATTGTGTGTAAGATAACTCCAAGTTAAAACCACATCCACAGTATCTACCACCACAAATAATACCAGATTAGTCAAGAGATAAGCTTTGAAATCAAGATTTATTCACATAATTGTTGTGGTTGTAACAAAGGTATTACCAAAACAATAAAAGAAGTAGAGAATAAAGGAAATTTGTCGTTTGAATATTAAAAAATATAAAGGCACTGGCAATAAGAGAAGTGTAATCAAAACTACAGTGAAATACAATCTTACCCCAATAGCAGAAGCAAAGCTCAACAGGACATCAAATACTAAATGCTAGAGAGGAGATGACAAGAAGGCACTCTTTTCTAAAATGTTTTTAAATTGAGTGTGTGTGTGTGTGTGTGTGTGTGTGTGTGTGTGTACTGTCAAATCTGATCTGACTGGTTTGGGAGGAGATTGCCCCTCCTTCATCTGGTGGATTTGAACTATCAACCTCTGGGATTGCAATGCAGCAACGTGCCACTAGGCCACCAAAGCTCCCAGAGATAGGAACTCTTTATACATTGTTGTTGGGATTGTAAAATGGTACAACCATTCTGGAAGACAGTGTGGTATTTCCTCAAAAAGCTGAATATAGAAATTTCATAGGACCCAGCTATTCCGCTACTTGAAATATACACTGAGAAAATGAGATCTGAGCCAAAAATAAGAGTCTTCAGCATTATTGACTATAGCGAGAACACGGAAAGAGCCCAAGTGTCCAACCACAATTGAATGGATTAAATAATTAGAACACATACAAACAATGGAATGCTGTGCAGCTTGCTGACTACCTAATATAAGAGGGACAGAAGAGCATTATGCTAAGTGAACTCACTCAGTTTCATGATGACAAATACTGTATAAGACCATTATTATAGAATATCCAAGGTAGGGGACATAGAGAGGTGAGGATGGGTGGTGGAGAGAAGAAGCTGAATCAAAGGGTCACACAGTTTGATGGGTTAAGGGAGGGGTGGGTAAAGGAGAGGAGAAATACCTGGAGTGAAAAACAATGTATACAAACTTTGTAAGTATCCAGTATAAAGAAAAATTTTATAAAAAATATATAGTAAGCCAATGGTAGAAAAGCTTGGAGTACATAGGATGGATGACTTATGAATCATTATTTTAATTTTTATTGCATCTGTAATTTTTACTTCAATCATTTGTTGATTTTGGAACAGGAAAAGTTGACATCAGAGTTATATTCTTTTTCCATGCTTATTCAATCTGTCAATGTTTATGCATTCCACTTCATTTTTCACAAGCTTTCCAACATTCCTGCTTTGTATGTCCCAACGAGTAAATGATGTGTGCAGCTGTTCTTTCTCATTGAATTTTTTTTTTAATTTAGGTTGTTTATTTTTCGTTTCAATGAACATCTACAGAGATTTTGGAATTCCATTCATTCATTGTTGCACCCTTCTCCCCGCACAAACCCCTTCCCCCTCTTCCCCCTTCCCTTTGCTCCTCTCCTTGAAAAGCAAAAGAAAAACTCCCTCATTGGTACACAATCCCCCCC
>NW_006400140.1:674124-709691 GCF_000299155.1 Elephantulus edwardii | reverse complement strand
AATGCCAGCCTCATTGAATTTTCATCATATAGTATTTTTTGAAATTTTTCATTGCCAACCAATTCTATTTTGTACAATGACTCCAATAATTTTCTTTTTGATGCTTCCTGTATTATTCTAGATTTTCCCCAGTGTTTCACAGTCTTGCAACTCAAGACTTGAATTTACTTTTCAGTTTGAGAAATATCAAGCAAGTTATTCTTTCTTTATTTTCCAAATCTACCTTCTGGTATATTTTATTATAATGCTTTGTCTCCTCAAGCTGCTCTTTGAAATTTTCTCTTTATCCCTATTGTTTTGATATTTCTTCCATTTGCTTTTTTTTTTTTTTTGGACACTATAGTACAATTTTCAGAGTCTTTTCTGATATATATTTTGTTTGGTCTTTTTCTTTTCCTTCTCTGTCCTCATAAAGCCATCCTACAGTTCATCTGGTCTTCTGTCATTATTGTTCAATGCTTCCAATCTGTTCAGGAGATGATGTTTTTAAAAATTCAGGTGGGGTGGACCCAATGTCAAACTTTAGTAGTCTAGGACTTGTTTTAATTTTCTTCAAGTTCAATTTGAATTTGTTCATGAGTAATTCATGATCTATTCCACAGATAGAACCTAGACTGGTTTTGATGGCTGATCTTGAATTCCTCCTGATTTTTTTCAACAGATGTAGTCAATGTGATTTTTTTGGAGTCTTCCAGGTGAAGTTTATCTGCATAGCCATAGTCTGTTTCATAAAGAAGGTAATTGCTATGAACAAATCATTAACTATACATAATTCAATCATTTTCTCTTTAGTCTCATTTCTGTGCTCACATCCATGATTTCCAACTACCATCCCTCCTGCTTTGTTTCCAAGCTCATGTTTGGCCAATTTATTGCAAAAATTTTAAAGTCAAATTCTTTGACTTTAGCTGTTGGTGAGTGTATTTGAATAACTATTGTATTATTAGGCCTAATTTGTATGCATATGTATCCTATCACTCACAACATTATACTTCAGGGTAGACCTTAATATTGCCTTTTTGACTATCAATGTAATATCATTTTTCTTTAGTTTTTCATTCCTGATTTGGAAGATTATATGATTGTCTAATTCAAAGTAGCCAAAGCCAGTCCATCTTAGTTCACTGATGCCTAGAATGTCAACTTTTATAGCTTCCCTTTCATTCTTATAACTTCTAGTTTTCCTACATTAATACTTGATACGTTCAATGTTCCAATTATTAATGGATGTTTAGAGCTATTTATCCTAATTTTTTTCCAGTATTTCTAACTCTATGGTCTCTATCTTTAGTACTAAGTCTCACAGTTTTCCTTTGACTTGTTCATAGGATTTTCAAAGGCTGGTTATTTCAAACATTGTTGACCAATCCTTGTTCTTAGTGCATCTTAATCTGGAAACTCTGCTAAACTCTGTCCACCATGGGTGGCTGGTTGGTATTTAAATACTAGTGAGACAACTTCTAGTATCATAATAAGCAGTAGGCTACCTCAGTTAAAAAAATTACAAGTACTATACTCATAAGGTCCTTAGAGAGTGACATTATGGTTGGAAGGGTGGAGGGACAATTCAGGAGAGGAAGGCCCCAGATGAAATGGATTGATACAGTGACTGGGGCAGTGGTAGTTGGTGTGTCAGAATTAGTGAGACTGGCTCAATATAGGGCAGGGTTTAGAGCTGCTGTATATAGGTTCTCTATGGGTGACAGGCAACTCAACAGCACATAACAACAACAGAAACATACCCATAATCTACTTATAAAAGCAAACTATGAAAAAATGTCCAGGGTGCATAATCAGAATCTGAACCCTCCTCACTTGGAAAATTCAGTAGACCCAGTCAGGTTCTGCTAACATTAGGGCCACCGTGTTTGCTGGTAAGTTTGTTGTGTTGGGGGTGAAGAAGTGGGGATGGTGGAAAAGGATAACTCTTGTGGTGCTGTTAATGTTAAAATTTGTTTCTATATGTTTATATGTGACTATACAAAGACATTTGACTGTTTGGATAACAACAAACTGTGGCTAATTCTAACTCTGAGAAGAAGAGGAATACCAGATAATTTAATTGTGCTTATTCAAATCTTATATTTGGAGTGGGAGGCAATAATCAGAACAGAGCAAGGAAACACTCTATGCTTCAAAATCTGGAAGGGTGTATGCCAGGGATGTGTCCTATCATCATTCTCAATGTGTATGTGGAACAGATCATTCAGGATGCTGGGATCTATGAGAAGGAATGTGGCATTATGAATGGAGGAAGACATCAACAACCTGTATTATGCAGAGGACACAACTTTGCTTGTTGTAACCAAGGAGGACCTGAACCTGAAGTACTTGCTGCAGATGGTCAAGACCTTCTGCCTTCAATATGTTGAGCAGCATCATGGATAGACAGTGAAGGGACTGAGATTGTTAATAGTTTCAGTTTGCTTTGGCTCCACAATCAATACTCTTGATACCAGCAGCTAGGAAATCAAAAGATGAATTGTATTGGGAAAGCTGCTGATGGGGACCTCTCCAGAGTACTGAAGACTAACAATGTCAGTCTGGGGACTAATGTGCATCTGATGTATCCCATGATCTTCACAATTATGTGCTATGCATCAGAAAGCTGCATAGGGATGATAGAATGACTAGGGATTGTTGAAGAAGAATTGTTGCCTTTGAGCTATGATGCTAGAGTATTGAATATAGCATGGACTGCTAGGAGAACAAACAGGTTCATCATAGAGAAGGTGAGACCAGGCTGCTCATTGGAGGCAAGGGTTCTGAAGCTTCATCTGACATACTCTGTACAAGTTACACGTCAGGACAAGTCCTTGAAGAGGGGTGTCATGTTTGGGAGGGTGGAAATAGCACAAGAGAGGAAGATCCTCGATGAGATGGATTGATTCAGTGATTGGGGTAATGGAGGTAGCTTGTCAGAGACAATAAAATTGACACAGGATAGAGCAGGGTTTGGGGCTGTTGTACATAGGGTAATTATAAGTTACAGATGATTCTACAGCAAAAAGAGAAAACATAATTAATATGACACGCAAGGAAGATCCTAATGAAAATTATCCAGAGAAGACAGAAACATAAGCAGAGAACTTCTAGATGTGCGGGCTGGGTTTAGAAGAGGCTGTGGCACTAGAAACATCATAGCCAATGTTAGATAGATCTTGGCTGAAGGCAGAGAGTACCAGAGTGCAAAAAGTCTATCAGGTTTTTATTGATTATGCAAAGGAATTTGACTGTATGGATCACAACAAATTATGGATAACCTTGAGGAGAATGGAGATCCCAGAACATTTGATTGTGCTTATGTGAAATCTATACTTGGGCCAGTAAGCGATTTTATGAACAGAGCAGGGAAACATTGCATGGTTCAGGATCAGGAAAGATGTGTGTCAGGGATACATTTTATGTTATGCAAATGACACACCTTACTTGCCGAAACTGAAGATGACCTGAGACATTCACTAAAGAAGGTTAAGGACTGTAGTCTTCAATATGGATTAAAGCTCAGAATCAAGAAATCAAAGATCCTCACCAGTAGATCAATTAGCAACTTCATGATGGTCCAAGAAGAAATTGAAATTGTTGATAACTTCAACTTGTTTGGTCCCACAACTAACACTCTTGGTACCAGCAGCTAGGAAATCAAAAGACGAATTTCGCTGGGAAAATCTGCTATCAGGGACCTCTCTAGAATACTGAAGATCAATAATGTCAGTCTGGAGTCTAAGATGCATCTGATCCAGGTTATGATCTTTGAAATCACTTGCTATGCATCTGAGGGCTGGGCAATAACGAATGATGATAGCAGAAGGACCAATGCCTTTGAGTCGTGGTGTTGGAGAAGAGTATTTAACATACCGTGGACTTCCAGGAGAACAAACAAGTCTGTCCTGGAGAGAGTCAAACCAGACTGTTTCCTTGAGGCAAGGATTTTGAGGCTCCATCTCACATACATTGGGCATGTTGTAAGGAGGACCTAGTCCTTTGGGAGGGACATCATGCTTGAAAGGGTGAGGGGACAGCACAGGAGAGGAAGACTATTTATGAGACCGATTGACTCAGTAACTGGAGAAATGGGATTAGATCTGTCCAAAACAATGAAATTGGCTCAGGATAGGGAAAATTTCAGAGCTATAGTATATAGTGTCACTGTGAGTCACAGCTTACTTGAAGGAGCATAACAACTAGAAATTATGGCCTCGTCAAACTGACATATAATATCAACAATCACAATTGGGCTCATAGCTTGTCTTTTACCAGATGTATCATATATAAAATAGGTGGTATATTTTGTACTTTTGTTGAAAGAATGATGATATGTAAGATAACTAATACATAAATAAGAATTAGGTATAACAAAGACCTAATTGCAAATAGTTCCAGTGAACAAGTAAGGGAGAAAAGAAGCAAATGCAACTAATTTATTGAGAAGTTAATCACAAAAGGAAGAAAGAAGAGAGAAGAGGAAAATAATTTTGACAGCAAAAGAGCTTAAGATAACTTCCTCAGAAGCTATTTGTGTATGTAAATTATGCAAATTGTACTAAAATACGTTTTATTTTTGAACAATTATTTGAGGAAAGTACACTCTCTTTGCCTTTATCACTCATAGCAGACCCTCTATTGGGTTTCCAAGGGTGTAAATCACACGTGTCCTATAAAACTAATGGTGGGTTAGAACCACCAAGAAAATATGACCTTTAGCTTAACCATACAACTCCCTACTGATTATGCCATCAGACTTATATGGCAAGTATAGGAAGCAAAACAATGAAGATCAATTTTAAATGTTTTAAAAAGTAGGTGTGGTGGTGGTGGTGGTGATGGTATTGGTGGTGGAGGCATCTGTGTATGTGTGTGTGCCTTTGTTGTTCTTTAGTGCAACCTTAAGATTCTGAAATTCCAAATCTGGGTGTGTTTGAGAGTAGTCCTAATTTGATCCAGATTATGTGCCTTGTAAACTGTACAAGTTAAGATATAGTAGATTTGAAGCCTGCCATTGGATTCTTTACCAGAAAAATCATTATATCTTTCATTTAAACCCTCTACATTTCAGCTGGCATTGCATCTATCACTTTCTTGTCTCTAATTTCCTTGCCAGTAGGGTTAACATTTGATATACCAAAGAAAGTTAAATGAAATTTACATTTGGACTAGAGAGCAAAATTACCTTTCCCATAAGTAAAAAGTCTCCCATCTATTTCATTAGAATAATTTCATTTCAATGTATTTATATTCCAGACAGATTTATTCTAAACTAAAGGAAAATATGAAATATATTAAGGATATGTTGTTGTTATTGTGTGCCTTTGAGTTGAAACCAACTCATAGCTCCTGGGGTTTTCAGAGATAGTAAATTATATGGAAGAAGATTGTCCATCCTTCTCCAAAGGAGCAGCAGATGGGTTCGAACCATTTGCCTTTAGGATTGCAGTGTAGCTTCTTATCATACAGAAAAGATTGAATATGTTTGTCAACAACTAAAAACCCACTAGAAAGATACTATTGGCAATTTGTTAATAGATGATGATAGCGAGTTTGTTTACTGGAAAAAAATGTGTTCCATAATTTTTATCTCTAAGTTGGCGGGAGAATATTTTTAACCATTTTGAAAACATCAATAGATAAACATCTTATTACCGGTTACAGGATTATCTAATAAAGAATTTCACATGCAGATTTATTGAACATGAATTAAAATTGGCTCTAAGTGACAGAACTGGTTAACTTCTCAGAGTAAAAGTGATGCTATCATAAAAATGATTTTTGTTATTAGGTACTATCAAGTTCACTGCCACTCATAGTGACCCCATAATCGACAATTACCCTATCTTGCACCATGCTCACTATCTCTTCAAGCCCATTGTGACCGTCCCTGTGTCAATCTATTTTGTTGAAGTCTTTCCTCTCTTTTTAAACCTTCAATTTTCCCAGCATGTTGTTGGACTCTCTTGACAGTATGCCCAAAGTGTGTAACATGAAGTGTTACCATTCTTGCCTCTAAGGAGTACCCTGATTCAATTTCCTCCAAGATGGGTTTATTATCTTTTTTGACAGTCCAAAGAATATTTTTTTTTATTCTTCTCCACCACAACAATCCAAAGGTATCAGCTCTTCTGTCATCCTTATTCATTGTCCAATTTTCAGGTACATACGGTGTATTTAAAAACTCCAGGGTTTGGATCAGGCACTCTTAGTCTTTAAATTAGCATTCTTTAGCATTTTAGAGATTGCTTAATGGCAAATTTTTACAGTGTAACACATGTCATGACTTTTTTTTTTCCTGCTGCTACCATTCCAAAGAAAGGTGACCTGACGAAGTATGGAAATTATCAAATAATATCATAATATCATTACTATCACAAGCAAGCAAGATTCGGCTGAAAATTATAAAAAAAACAAACAAACCTGGAACAGCACATTGATAGAGAACTCACAGATGTTCAGGCTGGGTTTTGAAGAGACCATAGATAATGTTAGATGGATTTGGCAGAAAAAAGAGTACCAGAGGAAAGTCTGTCTGTGTTTCATTGATGATGCAAAGGCATTTGACACTGTGGATCACAAGAAACTATGGATAACTCTGAGAAGAATGGGAATCCCACAATATTTGATTGTGCTTTCGCAAAGCTTATATGTTCAGACCAGGAGGCAGTCATTAGAAAGAGCAAGGAAACACTGCATGTTCAAAATCGGGAAGTGTGTATGCCAGTGGTGTGTCTTATCTCCATACCTTTTCAATCTATATTCAGAACAGATCATCTGTGAGGTGGGGCAATATAAGGAGGAAGGATTGAGGAAGACTTATCAACAACATGTGTTATGTAGATTGTACAACCTTGCTTGCTACAGGAGGCCAAGGATTGCAGCATTCAATATGAGCTGAATCGCAATATCAAGAAAACAAAGATTCTCACCAATGGGCCAATTGGCAGTGTCATAATAGTGAAGAGATTGAGATTTTTAAACGTTTTGTTTGCTTGGCTGCTCAATCAACACTCTTAGTAACAGTAGCCAGAAATTGGATTTCACTGGGAAAGTCTGCTGTCAGGGACTTCTTCAGAGTACTGAAAAGCAATGATGTCATTCTGGAGATCAACATACATTACTTACTCTATGTCAGAGAGCTGAACAATGACTAGGGGTGATAGAAAAAGAATTGATGCATTTAAGCATCAGTTGATGTCTTTGAGCATTTGGTTCTGGAAGAAACTATTGAATATACCATGGACTACTAGGAGAACAAATTCAAACCTCGAGTTGCTATAATCAAGGATGCTTTTGGCAGAACGTTAAATGATCCCGGAAGTATTAAAAAAAGATGGAAGGAATATACTGAGTCACTGTATCGAAAGGAATTGGAAGACACAGAAGAATTTCATGAAACAACATATGAGCAAGAGCCTATGGTGATGAAAGAAGAAGTTCAGGCTGCTTTGAAGGACATGGCAAAAAATAAGGCTCCAGGAATAGATGGTATACCAATTGACATATTTCAGTTAACAGATGCTTCCCTGGACGTGCTCACCAAGTTGTGCCAAGAAATCTGGAGAACGACTACTGGGCCAACTGACTGGAAGAGATCGATATTTGTTCCTATCCCAAAGAAAGGCGACCCAACCGAATGTGGAAACTACAGAACAATTTCACTGATTTCACATGCAAGCAAGATTTTACTGAACATTATTCAAAAACGACTGGAACAGCAAATCAACAGAGAACTACCAGAAGTCCAGGCTGGTTTCAGAAGGGGTCGTGGCACTAGAGATATTGTAGCTGATGTTAGATGGATCTTGGCTGAAAGCAGGGAATACCAGAGGAATGTCTATCTGTGCTTCATTGGCTATGCAAAGGCATTTGACTGTGTAGATCATAACAAACTGTGGCTGACTCTGAGAAGAATGGGAATCCCAGAACACTTGATCGTTCTAATGCAAAACTTATACTTGGACCCGTAGGCAGTCGTCAGAACAGAGCAAGGGAACACTGCATGGTTCAAAATTGGGAAGGGCGTACGCCAGGGATGCATCCTATCTCCATACCATTTCAACCTATATGCAGAACAGATTATCTGGGAGGCTGGGCTCTATGAGGAGAAATGTGGGGTCAGGATTGGTGGACGATTTATCAACAATCTGCGTTATGCGGATGACACAGCCCTGCTTGCTGAAACTGAGGAGGACCTGAAGCACCTGCTGCAGAGTGTCAAGGACTGCAGCCTGCAATATGGATTGAGGCTCAATGTCAAGAAGACAAAGATTCTCACCACTGGACCAATCGGCAGCATCAGGATGGATGGTGAAGAGATTGAGATTGTACACAGCTTTAGTCTGCTTGGCTCCATAGTCAACAGTCTTGGCACCAGCAGCCAGGAAATTAAAGGCGCATTGCCATGGGAAAATCTGCTGTTAGGGACCTCTCCAAAGTGGTGAAGAGCAGTGGTGTCTCTCTGGAGACTAAGGTGCGTCTGATACAGGCCATAGTTTTCGCAATCACCTGTTATGCATCAGAGAGTTGGACAATGACCAAGGAGGATAGAAGGAGAACTGATGCCTTTGAGCTGTGGTGCTGGAGAAGAGTACTGAGAATACCATTGACTGCTAGGAAAACAAATAGATTTGTCCTGGAGAGGGTTAAACCGGGTGGCTCCTTGGAGGCAAGGATTCTGAGGCTCCGTCTAACTTACTTCGGACATGTAGTGAGGCGAGACCGGTCCTTGGAGAGGGACATCATGCTTGGGAGGGTAGAGGGACAGCGCAGGAGAGGAAGGCCCTCTATGAGGTGGATTGATTCAGTGACTGGGATAATTGGGATGGGAGTATCAGAGACAGTGCGATTGGCACAGGACAGAGCAGAGTTTAGGACTGTTGTACATAGGGTCGCTATGAGTTGCAGGCGACTCGACGGCACATAACAACAACAACAACAACTAGGAGAACAAGCAGATTTGTCCTAGAAAGGCCTAGACAAGACTATTCCTTGGAGGCAAGGGTTCTTAAGCATAATCTGACATACTTTGGGCATGTTCCAAGGAGGGACAAGTTCTTGGAGAGGGACATCATGCTTGGGAGGGTAGAGGAACAGTTCAATAGAGTAAGGCTCCTCATTAGATGAATTGATTCAATGACTCAGGTAATGAGAGTAGGTGTGTCAAAGACAATAAGGTTGGCACAGGATAGAATAGATTTCAGGGCTATTTTTCCTAAGATCACTATGAGTTGCAAGCAGCTCAACAGCACATATCAACAACAACCAAGGGTGTTGATAGTGAATACAAATAAAATTAAATTATTGGCAACTTCCCAATGGCACGAAACTGCATTGTAATCTTGAATGTGCAAGGTTTGAGGCCACCAGAGGCTTCATGGGAAAATGATGGACAATCTCTCCTCCCTTGTGATTAACTGTCTCTGAAAATCCTCAGGAGCATAAGCTATGGGTTGGTTCTGACTCTGCAGTAGAGAACAATAACCATGGGTGCTGATGGTGGATTGTTGTTTAGACTTGGTTGATTGTGGATACAAATAAAATTAAATCATTGGCAATTTCTATCTTTTTTTCCTTCTATTATGATATTGCCTACCAGCTTAATGGTGAGAATTATGTTTTCTTAATGTGCAAATATAATTAGTATTGAAAAATGTAGTCTTCTTCAGCAATAGCTTCAGATCAGATATTAGTAAAAAAACCTTGTTATTGGCCTGTTATTTTCAATTTTTGGTATTTTGACATTATCTAGTCATAATATTTTAATGAATTTTAGTTGCTTAAAAATTAATTTTATTATACATTTTACTGCCTGTTCTATTCTACCCTTGCCTCACAAATCACAATACTAAATCAAATTAAAGGTAAGTCTTTCACATTTAAAAAGGATTTCGTTTTCAACCAATAGCTGAGTTCTTCACAAACAAGAAATAGAAGTTATTTAAAATGCAGTCTTTATGACTATTCTGCTTAATTCAGATTAAGCTTTTCAATTAACACAAATGAAGATGAATAGTGACCATATCAAAAGCAATACTTTTAAAAATACCTACTTTTTGGGAAGATGCCATAAATAGTGAATGTTAACAGACAGTTGGGCAACTGGTATTTTTGCCTGTCAAAGTGATATACTTTTTATATCTATATTTTTCCTGTGTAGTCCTTAAAATGACTACAGCAAAAAAGATGTGAATGCTAATTTACCAGAGACAGGAATGTACATTTATATCTACAGCACTTAAAAAGTACATTTTTTTTCTCCTACAATGACACATTATAATGATGTCAAGGTCTCGAAAAAAGAGCATGACATTAACAAGATGGAAGGCTAACTTAATGGAAGTTCCATTGATAAAATGCCATCCTCACAAAGCTAGTAATTGTTCTTTGGCTATTATACTCTTACCAAAGAAGCAATATATCAGATGTCTGCTTCATCTAGGCATAACTCTAAAAGATTCTAAGACACTGTAAGTTGTATATCACTAAACTGCGGAACATTAAAAGCAACTAACTTATTCATTAATTATTGTATCTTACTGACTACAGCCAAGAAATATGACAGATAATTTAACCTTTAAAATCTTGTCTAGCCATGTGAAAGTGTTGCTTTGTGTTAAAATGAAATACTTTCCTAGGAATAGGTCACAGATTCTAACTCTTATGTATAAAGTAATAAGAATAGAGCTAATATTTACAAAGTTCTTAGTACTGTAATTACAATTTATGTCTTACTTTAAGTATCAAAATCCTCATCTGAAGCTGGGTTTAATAACTACTATATCATTGCTGGATCTCAGGGTCATTGTAGACAAATTACTTTTAAACTGACACGATTTAATTAAATTTAAGCATTAAACACTTTAAAAATTCAAAGTTATTTTTATATTTTGTATGACTTTTTGCATTAAAATGATTCTTTTCTCTTTGACCTATGAATGGCTGAAGTTAACTTTCGTTCTATTGCCTGTCTTAAGAGATTTTTCTGCAATTATTATGTCAAAATAAGAAATCTTACAACTGACATACTTTGGGCATGTTGCAAGGAGGGACTGGTCCTTGGAGAGGGACATCATGCTTGGGAGAGTGGAGAGATGGCACAAGAGAGGAAGACCCTTCGATGAAATGTATTGATTCTGTGAGTGGAGTGGTGGGAATGAGTGTGTTTGAGACGGCGAGGTTGGCACAGGATAGAATGGGTCGCTGTGAGTTGCAAGTGACTCAATGGCACATAACAACAGCAACAACTAACTGCATACTCCTTTTTCTCACTTATTATCTTTATCCAATATTTAGTATGTAAAGTATTAAAAGATGTGCTATTTGACACCTTAATGATATTGATCTTGCAGTAACAAAATAAAAGATTAGAGTAATACTGTCTATTGTGCTTAAAACTACTTGTATTGGCTGGATAATAATAATTTTCAGTGGTTTAGAAGCTCTTTTTGTTGTTTCTTGTTTACTGTCAAGTTGGAACTAACCCGTAGCTAAACCTCCAGTGGGTTTTCAGAGACAGTCAATTGCAAAGGAAGAGACTGCCTATCTTTCTTCCTCAGAGCAGCTGGTGGATTCGGACTGTGTGCCTTTGACATTGCAGTCCAGCTTCTTGCCACTAGACACCAGAACTCACGCCAAAGTTTGAAAGGTTGTTGTTGTTGTTGTTGTTATGTGCCGTCGAGTCGCTTGTGACTCATAGCAACCCTATGTACAACAGCCCTAAACTCCGCTCTGTCCTGTGCCAATCGCACTGTCTCCAACACTCCCATCACAATTACCCCAGTCACTGAATCAATCCACCTCATAGAGGCCTTCCTCTCCTGCGCTGTCCCTCCACCCTCCCAAGCATGATGTCCCTCTCCAAGGACCAGTCTCTCCTCACAACATGTCCAAAGTATATTAGATGGAGCTTCAGAATCCTTGCCTCCAAGGAGCCACATGTTTAACCCTTTCCAGGACAAATCTGCTTGTTTTCCTAGCAGTCCATGGTATTCTTAATACTCTTCTCCAGCACCACAGCTCAAAGGCATCAATTCTCCTTCTATCCTCCTTGGTCATTGTCCAACTCTCTGATGCATAACAAGTGATTGTGAAGACCATAGCCTATATCAGACGCACCTTAGTCTCCAGAGAGACACTATTGCTCTTAAGTACTTTGGAGAGGTCCCTAACAGCAGACTTTCCCATGGCAATGCACCTTTGAATTTCCTGGCTGCTGGTGCCAAGACTGTTGAATACAGAGCCAAGCAAACTAAAGCTGTGTATAATCTCAATCTCTTCACCATCCATCCTCATGCTGCCAATTTGTCCAGTGGTGAGAATCTTTGTCTTCTTGACATTGAGCCTCAATCCATGCAGTCCTTGACACTCTGCAGCAGGCGCTTCAGGTCCTCTTCAGTTTCAGCAAGCAGGGTTGTGTCATCCGCATAATGCAGGTTGTTGAAAAATCGTCCACCAATCTTGACCCCACATTTCTCCTCACAGAGCCCAGCCTCCCAGATAATCTGTTCTGCATATAGGTTGAAAAGGTATGGAGATAGGATGCATCCCTGGCGTACGCCCTTCCCAATTTTGAACCAAGCAGTGTTCCCTTGCTCTGTTCTGACGACTGCCTCCTGGTCCAAGTATAAGTTTCGCATTAGAACGATCAAGTGTTCTGGTATTCCCATTCTTCTCAGAGTCAGCCATAGTTTGTTATGATCTACACAGTCAAATGCCTTTGCATAGTCAATTAAACACAGATAGACATTCCTCTGGTATTCCATGCTTTGAAAGGTATATTATGATATAATTTGGCAATTATGTTGATGATGAATTTAGGTAATTATGTAATTTGGTAGCTATAAGGACCTCTGGTGGTTACAGATTAAGGAATTGAGCTTCCAACACACAGGTAGACAATTCAAATCCACCAGATTTTTCAGAGGAGAAAATTGAACACTGTCCTTCCATGTGATTTACTGCCTAGGGAGCACTGGTGGCCTAGTGGCAAGAAGCTGCACTGCAATTCCGAAGGCATGCGGTTTGAATCCACCATCTGCTCTGAGAGACAAGAATGGACCATTTCCTTCCTTGTGATTAACTGCCTCTGAATACTCATTGGAGGGTCTGCTATGGGTTGGTTCTAACTCAACAGTACACAACAGTAACAATAACTCTACATTTTGAAATCTGATGTGGTCAACCTGTATTTTCATATAACCCTGATTTTTGCTTAATAATCTGTTTTTTGGGAACCAATCATGTTGGTAAGTAAGGAGGGGGTGTACTTGTAGAAATACAGAAACTAACATACTAGCAATAGGGTAAGATTTCTCTACATGCCATCACCTATCCACTCATTTAAAATTTGCTGCTAAATACCAAGTCACAAAAATCATACACTATAACAAGTCATTCCTTCTAGGGAAAGGAAAGAATTATAAAATGATCAGATAGAATTAAATCCTCAGAAACAACAATTGCTCATTTGTCCTTTCAGATTACTAGTGGATTGTTCACACAGAATACAAATCACACGCAATATTAAAAGCAAAGAAGGAATTCTATGTGTTGTTTCTCTGAGAAAAATAATCCGAGCAATGAATTTGAAGAAAAGTTAGTGAGGGAAGCAGGAATGGATGGGGTTAATGAAAACTTTATTTTCAGGTGAAGTCTTACATTTGTCTGTCACTGCAGACAGACTGTGGCAGCTGGAACATTCACCTATCATCCTACTTTCCTGTTTGCTGTCAAATCATGGATGTCAGAGAAAAATGTACTCCAAAGTATTTCCAAAGGTTAATTTTTTTGCAAGTCGATCATCATGGTTTGTTTTGGGGTTTTTTTCCCCCTGGTAAAAATCTCTGGGTGAATTTACAGACCTAGAAAACAAACATTCTCACCACTGGGGTGATTGGCAGTATCATGATAGATGGTGAAGAGATTGAGATTGTTAACAGCTTTAGTTTGCTTGGCTCAACAATCAACACTCTTGGTACCAGCAGCTGTCAGGGACATCTCCAGAGTACTGAAGAGCAATGATGTTGGTCTGGAGACTAAGGTGTGCTTGTTCCATGTGATCTTAATAATTACATGCTATACTTCAGAAAGCTGGACAATGACTAGGGATGATAGAGAATTGATGCCTTTGAGCTCTGGTGTGCTGAAGAAGAGTGTTGAATATACCGCAGACTACTTGGAGAACAAACAAATTCATCCTATAGAGGGAGTTGTTGTTGATTGTTGTCAAATTGGGTAAGACTCATAGCATCCCTCTCAACAAAATATCTGAAGCCTTTTAAAACTATCATTTCTCAAAGTTAAAAAAAAAGTTTCTAGAGGCATGTTGTCTAGAGAGAGTGAAACAAGCTTGCTTCTTGGAGGCAAGGACTCTGAGGCTTCATCTGACATACGTTGGGCATGTTGTAAGGAGGGACCAGTCCTTGGAGAAGGACATCATTCTTGGGAGGGTGGAGGGACAGCACAGGAGAAGAAGATCTTCAATGAGATGCACTGATTCAGCGAGTGGGGTAATGAAAATTGGTATGTCAGAGACAATAGGATAGAGCAAGTTTCAGGACTATTGTACATAGGGCTGTGATGAGTCACAAGTAAGTCAATGGCACAGAACAACAATAACAAAATCTTTTGATTGTCAACAGAAAATATCCTCTCGAGGGTTTCACTCCAACAAGGGAACCAGTATTTCTTCCCTCTGACTCCAGTATTAACATTATTATCATCTTTTGTGGGTTCATTAAACAAAGAAAAGTAAAACCTCAGATGCTCACTACTCTCTGAGTGGACAAGGCAACATCAAGCATATGTCCTGCTTCCTGAAAACAATAGTAAAACATACAGAACTTAAGCGATGTATATACAGCTTTGCTAAAAAAGAGCCATCCGTTCTGTCAATGACTTAATTCTGTAAGAAGAAATACTTGTCCTTGAAAGCAAAAACACACCCACAACTTTTTTTGTGGTTCATACGTAAGAAAAACAACATTAAGGTGTCCCTTTTTAAAAAATTTAGATTGCTGATTATAAATATATATGAATAAAAGTTGATCTTCCAAAAGGCAAGCCTATAGATAATCTACAAACAGCTGATATCTGGCCTGTAGCAAACTCCGCTTCTTATACGCCAGCTCTTGCCCTTAACATCACCCAAATACATTTTCCTTTTTTAAAAAATGTCTCCACAAATGTATATGGATAAGAGCCATTTTGGAACTGTACATGCAAAGTCCATATGCCTAAATGCTGTTAAATGCCTGGAAGATTATCCTGAGAAGTTGTGCAGTTAGTTATAGATTCACAGCACTCAGTACTATTTCTGTAATTGTAAAATTAAAGAAGAGTAAATGGAAACAGATTAAAAGGTATTCTACCAACCTTTAAGAAGTGTATTCTAAATGACTTTAGTCTTTGCAATTGGAAACCAAAGTATTTCAGTTATTTCATGGGAAATAGATGACAAAAAAATTGTTCTCTGATATCCAGCTTTTTTTTTTCTCAAAAGCTCTTCAAATACAAGTTTTATCCAACTGGCATAGCACCCATCTGTTGGGCAGATAATAACTTTGATTATGTGAAACCACAGCAGATATCCATTGTAAGACATTAAGTTATTTATTAGTCTATATGTGTTGGCTTCTATCCTGATTGCATTAAGAATACTGCAGTGTAAAGGACACTTTAATAAAAGTTTGATGACTTTTGTACTTATGCCAAATCATTATCTTAGAACAGCAAAATTTTAAAGAAACAGCCTTTGGAAATTAGATGTGGGGGAGTTTACTTTTATCCTCATATATGGAAATAGAAATATGCTGAGTTACATTAGCATATGCAAAAGCATGCTCTCATTTTAGAATAATGATGCTTAATTGTGGAGAAGAAATTCCAAACTGAAATATTTGAGTGCCTTGAAATTTATATAACCAATAGAGTTTCTTTTTTAGTTTTAAAATAAAGCTTCATTTGAAATCAAGTTCAGTCACTATTAATAGATATATTTATAGCTATTAGAAAGCAAAAGTTTTCTTTTAAAGATGAAGGCTATCTTGCCTTCATGATATCTTGAATATTCATTGTAGCCTAACTATGTATACAAAGATGGATTGAATTGATACCTCTGTAGGTTCTCATCATAATACTGTGAATGATGATGTCTGGGAAAAAATAGTCTACTATCTACCTGGAATGTTTATTTCCTTTCAGAGTCTCTAAACCCAAATATTCATTATAGTCTTGTTCATGTGGACAGTACAACAATAAAACATAGCTTGTTAATGATACAGTTGCTTCCATTAACTGAAATTTAAACAAATCTTTAAGAACATAATCTGTGTAGGCCTCTCATTACCCAATTATCAAAGTGCGAAAACAGTAAATCAAAAAGAGGACATTATATATACATCCTGAAACATGATATTAGGCTCATTGAAGAGCTGTATTGCAAAGTATTTAATTTACATAAAAACAGCTCTAAAGGTAGCAACATCAAATAATACTGGTGATTATATACAAATTTTAAGTAGGGAGCTCTGGTGGCCTAGTGGCAAGAATCAGACAATCCTGGAGGCACATGGTTCAAGGCCGCCAGCCACTCTGCCAAAAACGATATACAATCTCCTCCCATGTGATTAACTGCCTCTGAAACCTGCATGAGGGTCACTATGGATCAGTTATGACTCTATGGTACATAACAACATGAACAAATTATTAAGTAGACAGTACTGAACTTACTTTCTGTTATGATGTTTCAAAAGGCAAGCAACCTAGTTGTGGATTTAAGAGTGTTCCAAGCAGTTCTCTAGCTTACAGAGAGCAAATAAACAAGCTTTCTTAAATTTGCAAATACCAATTCTTTTATGCAACATTTCTCTCTAAATACACTTTGCAAAATACCACAGTAGACAAGTGATTAAATTTCAAACATCTTTTTTTCCTTCCGCGATGTTCTCATTTTGAAGAACATTAAGGTGAAGTAAATACCTTTCCTTATGTTTATTGATTTATTCCCTTTTAAAGCAATTGTTCTGTGCTAACTCTTCCATGTAATTATCACTTTCTATGTGATCATGCATATCTTCCTTCTAGAACAGTGCTAACTTCATCGTAAAATATGTCAGATTGAGGCAGTATAAAGTAAACAATGATAAATTAAAATATTTTCATTAAAATAATTTTAAGGTAAATATATGAAGTATTGTATAACATCAACTATAATTATAATTCATATTAAGTAGTGAGGACCTTAGGACTCTGGTGCTCTAGTAGTAGGAATTTTTGCTGTGATCCTAAAGGCATAGAGTTTGAATCCACCAGCTGTTCTGTGGACAAAGATGGGCAATATTCTCTCATGAAATTACTGCCTCCGAAAACCCACAGGAGGGTCAGCTATGGGTCTGTTCCAACTGGATGGAACACAACTGCAACAGTGGGCCAATTAGTTATTTAAAATAACCGTGTGTTTTTTTAATTTAAAAAGATGACAAATTTCCTATGGCTTACAATAAGTCTTACTTGAAAGTTGAAGGAAATAAAGTAATCCAGACTTTCTAAGTGACTTAGTGTTTGCGAGATAAAACTAATAGCAAGAAATATTTTTCTCATTATTAATAACAGACTTTCTCTGTGAAGTACTAGTTTTGACCAGGTATTTTATCAATTTGTTAAACAGATTCTCTAATTTTAGTCATAACCCTTTCATGTTGAGAAAATGTAATAATGGACAACAGTCAGACTTTATGCTGTTGTTATTGTTAGCTGTCATTAAACCTAGTATGATTCCCAGCAACTCTGTGAACATCAGATTTGAACCCTCTCCTATTCTGTGCCATCATCATCATCTCTGAAACACTTGAACCCATTGCTATAGTCACTGTGACAATCCATCTATTTGAGGGTTTTCCTCTCTTTCCTTGAAACTTTAGCTTCCCAATCATGATGTTCCTTTCCAACGAAAGCCTCACATAGCAAGTGAGGCATGGAGTTCTAGTGGCAAGAGTCTACACTGCAATCCCAAGCACACATGATTCAAAGCCATCATTTGCTCTGTACAAAAGCGATTGACAATCCTCTCACCAGTGATTTAGTGCCTCTGAAAACCCACTGAGTGTCAGCTGTGTGTTAATTTCAACACCACACACACCCCAACAACAGCAACTTATTCACAGTATGTGAGATAAAGTTTTGTCATCTGTGCCTACAAGGCATAGTTGTTTTTGTAGGGTACCATCAAGTTGAATATGACTAATAGTGACCATACCAACAAGAGATGTGAATCCTGTCCTATCCTGTCCATCCTCAGCATCTCTGATACACTGTGCATATTGCTGCAGTCATCCTGTCAATCCACATTAATGGGGGCCTTCCTCAATTGTATTGACCCTCTACTGTTCCAAGTGTGATGTCCTTTTCCAAGGAACAGCCTCTTCTAGCAACATGTTCACAGTATGAGACAAAGCTTTGCCATTCTTGCGTCTTCCTGCTACACCTTTTCCAATACATATCTGTTCTTCTTTTCTTACAATCGATAGTATATTCAGTACACTTCTCTACCATCACAACTCTAATGCATCAATTATTCTTCTAAAATCCTCAGATGCAGCAAGTTACTACAAAGACCAGGAACTGAATCAGACACATCATTGCTCTTTAGTAGTTTGGAAAAGTTCCTGACATCAGACTTGCCCAGAGCAGTACATCTTCTGATATCCTGACTACTAGTAACAAGGTTATTGCTTGTGGATCCAAGGAAGAAGAAACCTTTAGAAGTTTCAGTCCTCTCTCCATCTATCATGACATGGCTCATTGACCCAGGGATAGGACATTTGTTTCTTGATGGTAAGCTATAATCCATATTGAAGGTTGTAGTCTTTGATCTTCTGCAACAAGTGCTTAGGATCACCTCATTTTCATCAAGAAGGAATTGTGACTGCTCACCAAGTTGTGTCCAGAAATATGGAGGACAACCTCTTGGTCAACTGACTGGAAAAGAGCTATATTTGTTCCCATTCCAAAGAAAGGTGATCTTACAGAGTGTGGAAATTATCAAACAGTATCATTGATATCACATGCAGGCAAGATTTTGCTAAAGATTATCCAAAAACAATTGGAACAGTGCACCAACGGAGTACTGTCTGAAGTGCAGAGAGGCTCTAGAAGAGACTGTGGCACTAGGGATATTATATCTAATGTCAGATGGATCTTGACTGAAAGCAGAGTTCCACAGGAATGTCCATGTTTCATTGACTGTGCAAAGGCATTTGACTGTATGTATCACAACAAACTGGCTGACCATGAAAAAAGAATGGAAATCCCAGAACATTTGATTGTGCTTATGTGAGGCCAATACTTGAATCAGGAGGCAGTCGTCAGAACAGAACAAGGAAATACAGCATGGTTCAAAATTGGGAACGGTATGCATCAAGGATGTGTTCTATCTCCATATCTTTTCAATCTATATGTGGAACAGATTACCTGGGAGGTTGGGCTCTATGAAGAGAAGTGTGGTATCAGGATTGGAGGTAGACTCATCAACTATCTGAGTTTTGTAGATAACACAATCCTGCTTTCTGAAACGTAGGAGGACCTGAAATGCTTGCTGCAGAAGGCCAAGGACTGCAGCCTTCAATATAGACTGAAGGTCAACATCAAGAAAACAAAGATTTCACCACTGGGCAGAACTGCAGCATCGTGATAGATGATGAAGAGATTGAGATTGTTCACAGCTTCAGTGTGTCTGTCTCTACAATTGACACTCTTAGTATCACCAGGCAGGAAATTAAAAGACAAATTAAATTAGGAAAGTCTGCTTTCAGAGACCTCTCCAAAGTTCTGAAGAGCAACCATGTCACTCTGAAGACTAAGGTGTACCTGATACAGGCTATGGTTTTTGCAATTTCTTGTTATGCATGAGAGAGTTGGATTATGACTAGAGATAATAGAAGGAGAGTATATTGAATATACCATGGACTGCTAGAAGAACAATTTCATTTTGGAGAGGGTGAAGCCAGGCTACCCCTTGGAGGCAAGGATTCTGAAGCTTTGTCTGACATACTTTGGACATGTTGCATGGTGAGATTAGTCCTTGGAGACGGACGTCATGCTTGGGAGGGTGGAGGGACAGCACAGGTGAGGAAGACCCTCAATGAGACTGATTCAGTCATTGGGGTAATAGGGGTAGGTGTGTTTAAGACAATAAGATTGGCAAGGGATAGAGCAGGGTTTAGGTCTGTTGTACATAAGGTTGCTATAAGTCGCAGGCTACTCGATGGTACGTAACAACAAAACAACAACCATTTCTAAAGCTGCCAGGTAGAAAGCCAAAACACAACTCTGCAGTAACTCAAGATGAATAGGACTTACCCAATATTAATGCCAGTTTGTTTTGTTTTGTTTTGTTTTTTTGCCAGTTTTGTTTTTCGCTCATTCCTCTTCCAACTTACAACCAATTGGAGATAATCAACTATGTTCTGTTAATCAATTACATAAGAAGTTCTACTTCAAGTCAGCCCACCTCCAGCTTTTCTACACCAATAGAGTCTGATCAGAGTGTCCAAGTACCTCCCGTACACTTTTCTTCATTGACTTTTTGTTTCAGCCAATCTTTCTCATACATTGTGCTTTATAAAATTATTCACCATTGGATTATACTCACTCTTACCTGATCTTTTCAGGTCCTGATGTGATCTTTCCCATTTTCTTTATCCTCCCCCTCCACTCAACAAAACTTGCAACACAATTCTGCAATTTTGCCCCTACCTATTCTCATCCCACTTCTCCCAGCCCTTCCTTCCTTGGATCTTCATACACATTTTACTAGTTATCTATTTTTTTAATAATGCAATAATTGTGCAATAAACTTACAATAATCTAATGCAATAATTGTGCTTTGTAGTGTGAGTTAGTTCATTCAGCATAATGTTCTCCAGTCTTTCCCAACATGTAGTGGTATTTTTCAAAAATACTGAGCCCTATGCAGTATTCCATCATGTGAATGTACTATAGTTTCACAATCCATTTGTTTGTGGCTGGACATTTGGGCTTTTTCCATGTTCTAGTGATGGTGAATGGTGCTGCTACAAGCACTGGTGTACAAAGCTCCATTTGTATTTCACTTCTAATTTTCTAAGGGTTTACAACTTGGGTCGTAAGGAATTTCTATGTTCTGCTTTTTTTAAGGAAATCCCAAACTGCCTTCCAGAGTGTACTATTTTACAATCTTATGAACAGTTTATAAGACTTCCTATCTTGCCACATCTCGCCAACATTTTTACTTGCTCTCCTGTTAAACTTGGCCATTGCTACTAGAGTGAGATGATATCTTGTTGTGGTTTTTATTTGCATCTCTCTCATTGCAATGATTTTGAGCATTTGTTCATGTGTGTGTTGACCATCAAATATCTTCTTCTGTGAAAATTCTTTCCATATTTGTTGTCCATTTTGTAATTGAGTAACGAATCTTTCTCTCCTGGAGGCCCAGTAGTAGCCTGTCATTTTTGTTATAAGACCATTGTCTTAGATGTGTTGCCAAATGTGTTGTGAGTTTTTCACCCCATTGGGTAGGTTTTCTTTTCATGGTATTGGGAAAAGGTTTTGATGCACAGAGGTAGTTAATCTTTAGAAGGTCCAATTCATCAATTTTATCCCCTCTATCCTGTGCATTAGCATGATTAAATGCACAATATTAAATGTGAAACCTATACTTGGACCAAGAGGCAGTCGTCAGAACAGAGCAGGGCAACACTGCATGGTTCAAAATTGGGAAGGGTGTACGGCAGGGATGTGTCCCGTCTCCATACCTTTTCAACCTGTATGCAGAGCAGATTATCTGAGAGGCTGGGCTCTATGAGGAGAAGCATGGCGTTAGGATTGGTGGACGATCTATCAACAATCAGCATTATGCAGATGACACAACCCTGCTCGCTGAAACTGAGGAGGACCTCATGCACTTGCTTCAAAGGGTCAAGGACTGCAGCCTTCACTATGGACGAAGGCTCAATGTCCAGAAGACAAAAATTCTCACCACTGGACCAATCGGTAGCATCAGAATGGATGGTGAAGAGATTGAGATTGTTCACAGCTTCAGCTTGCTCGGCTCCACGGTCAACACTCTTGGCACCAGTAGCCAGGAAATCAAAAAACGTATTGCGATGGGAAAGTGTGTGGTTAGGGACCTCTCTAAAGTACTCAAGAGCAATGATGTCTCTCTGGAGACTAAGGTGCACCTGATACAGGCCATGGTTTTTGCAATCACTTATTATGCATCAGAGAGTTGGACAATGACTAGGGAAGATAGAAGGAGAATTGACGCCTTTGAGCTGTGGTGCTGGAGAAGAGTATTGAATGTACCATGGACTGCCAAGAAAACAGATTTCATCCTAGAGAGGGTTAAACCAGGCTGCTCCTTGGAGACAAGGATTTTGGGGCTTCGCCTGACATACTTTGGACATGTTGTAAGGAGAGACAGGTCTTTAGAGAGGGACATCATGCTGGGTAGAGTGGAGGGACAGCGCAGGAGGGGAAGACCCTCTATGAGGTGGATTGATTCAGCGACTGGGGTAATCCGGATGGGTGTGTCGGAGGCAATGAGATTGGCACAGGATAGAGCAGGGTTTAGGGCTGTTGTACATAGGGTCGTTAAGAGTCGCAAACGACTCGACGACACATAACAACAACAACAATATTGTGCATTTCTGGTTATATTTGTTAGCCTTTTCACACCATTGATTAGGTCTTCTAACAACCCTAGAGGCAAGAATATGTGCTTCAGTCTCAAAGGCATGAGGTTGGAGAGGCTCTTAATTGCTTCACAGGAGAAGGATGAACAATCTTATCCCACGTGATTAACTGCCTCTTAACCCCACCCCCCGCCCTCAAAGGGTCAGCTATAGGTCATTTCTGACTCTACAGTACAAAACAACCCAACAAGACCTTCTAAGCTTGGTCGCAGTTTGTCTCTAATTAATTTTATGGTTTATGGCTTTATACCAGGTCTCTAAAGCAACTTGATTTGATTTTTGCGTATCATATGAGATGTGGATTCTGTTTCTGCTTTCTCCAGGTAGCAGTCCAGGATCAAATGGCTTCACAGCTGAATTTTATCAAACATTCACCAATTCTATTTAAAGAATTTAGAAAAAATAGAAAAAGGAGGAATACTACCAGAGACAGTCTATGAAGCAGTATTATTTATAATAATTAACCACAAATCGAGATACTTGGGAATCAACCTAACTAGAGATACAAAAAATTGTAGAAATAAAACTACAGTACATTTCTGCAAGAAACAATAAAAGAAATAAATAAATGGGGAAAGTTCCCTGTTTACTGATAAGAAGACTTAGTATAGTGAAATGACAATCCTACCAACAGTCTACATGTTCAGTGCATTTCCAATAGAGACTAAGTCATTTTTCAAGGAAGTTGAAAAGAAAATTGTCAAGTTTATTTGAAAAGGAAAGATACCTTAAATATGTACCTCCACTCTTTTTAATTTTTTTTTATTTTATTACTTTTTGTGCATGTACAGTCAAATCAGATCTGACTAGTACAGGAGGAGATTGGCCCTCCTTTTCCAGCAAAGCATCTGGTGGATTCAAACCATGCACCTCTGGTATTGTAGTGCAGCTCCTTGCCACTAGGCCACCAGAGCTCCCTATACCTCCACTTTTTATACTATAAAGCTTCTTCAATATCTTTCTTTTCTTTACGTCTCTGTGAAATGCAAGTGAAAGTGGCTGACTCCCTTTGTCGTTGTTTGTTGTTATCTGCCATCGAGTCACCTGTGACCCACAGCAACCCAATGTATAGCAGCTCTGAATACTTCCCTGTCTTGAGTCAATCTCACTAATTCTCACACACCAACCCACATTGTCTGAGTGACTGCGTAATCCATCTTATTCAGGGTCTTCCTCTCCTGCGCTGTCCCTCCACCCTTCTGGCATGATGTCCTTCTTCAAGAACCAATCTCTCCTGGCCACATACCCAAAGTATGTGATATGGAGCTTCAAAGTCGTAGCCTCCAAGGAGAAACTTGGTTTCACTTTCTCCAAGACAGACCTATTTGTGTTCTTGACAGCTCATGTTATGTTCAAGACTCTTCTCCAGCACCACAATTTGAAGACATCACTTCTTCTTCTGTCATCCTTAGTCATTGTCTAGGTGTATGATGCATAACAAGTAATTCTGAAGACCATGGACTGGATTAGACACACCTTAGTCTCTAGACTGACACCATTACTTTTCAGTACTCTGGAGAGGTCCCTGACAGCAGATTTTCCCAATGAATTACTGACTCTTATAATATCAACATATATGTAATTGAGCTCTTTGCTCTTATTCGAAGTTATTTTTTTTCTGAAAACCAGCTAAAATCTAGAATAACAGCAGCAACTAATGATATTTATGCATACCATCAGGTGAAATCCATATGTATAGCCTGAGTTGTGTTTCTTCTAAAAAGTATTTCTATTAATAAATCATTGAATGCACAGAAATCTATCATTCTATTTCAAGCTTCATTTCTGTCACAAAGTCCTTATTTTCCAACTACTGATCTTTCTTCCTTATCCCCAACTTTCGTGTTCCAGTCACCCATTATTATTGATGCAACTTGATTGTACGTTCGATCGATTTCTGACTACAAAAGTTGGTAGAAATCTTGTATTTCCTCCTCTTTCGCTCTAGCTGTTGGTGTATTAACTTGAATGATAATTGTGTTCACTGGACTTCTTTGTATGTGTATGGATGTTTTCCTGTCATTAACAACATTATATTTCAAGATGAATGTAGAAATTACTTTTTTAACAATGAAAGTAACCCATTTTTCCTCACCTTTTTAACTCTGGCATATGATAATCTAATTCAAACATCCCATGCCAAGCTATCTCATTTCTCCAATACCTACTATGGCAATATCTAGCATGTGTTCCATTTCTTTCTTAACAATATCCAATTTTCCTACACTGATGCTTCTCACATTTCACTCTGCTTTTTCTAGTGTCTGCTTATCGCTGTTACTCCTTCTTTTTTCCCCCATATCTGAGGTCTCAGTCTGCTAGTCTAAGTGTGCTCTACTGTACAAAGGCATATTGCAAGGAGTTACCAGTCCTTGGAGAGGGACATCATGCTTGGAAGAGCGGAGGGACAGAGAGAGGAAGACCAGCAAGGAGATGGATTGATTCAGTGACTAGGGTAACAAGGGTAAGAGTGTCAGAGACAGTAAGGTTGGTACATGATAGAGCAGGTTTCATGGCTATGGTACACAGGGTTGCTACGAGTTGCAAGCATAACAATAAACAACAAACAATAGTTAATTATGACTTTGACTCTTCAACTTTGCAGGAACAGAAAAGAGGCTGTGTCACAGAAGTCACTGCTTGTCTTTTGCAATTTATCTACCTCACTCTAATTGAGGACCAACTTCGGTCCATATGTTACCACAATCAAAGCTTCCTCAGTCTGTGTTCCCTCTTCTGTCTCTGTCTTTTACTCTATTTATCCTGAGAAACACATTTCAAAAAAGCAGTCAGTTACTACTTAACTCTCTTCAAACAATAAATTAAAACCATTCAAACTATTTTTATTTTCTATTCAGCCTCTAAGTTAATACCAGGTGCTTCTAACTGCAACATTACCATATAAAATGCAATTATAAGATACTCAGTTAAATTTCATTTCTAGGAAATCAATGAAAAACAGTGACACAAATACACACATATATACAGATACAGATATATAGAGATGATAGATATCTCTATCTTTCTCTCTCTCTCTCTATATATATATGTGTATAATATAGATATACACATATATATACACATATATACACACATATACACATATATATACACACATACACACACACACACACACACACACACACACACACATATATATATATATGTTGTTTTTGCTGTGGAGTCAGAACTGACTCATAAATGACCTTCTAGCAGTAAATCACCTGGGAGAAAAGTGTCCATCTTTTTCTCATGAAGCAGCCGGTGAATTCAAGTCACATGCCTTTGGGATTGCAGTATACCTTCTTAACACTAGACCACCAGATACATATATATTTATACCATAGTCTTTTCAATTGCTTTTTAAACAGTTGAAAGTTGGACAATGAATAAAAATTATAAAAATAGGGTCAATGCCTTTGAACTACAGTGTTCGAGAAGTGTACTGGATATTCCAGGAACTGCTAAATAACAAACAAAACTCTCTTGGAGGAAGTGAAACCAGGGTACTCTTTGATGAAACTTAATCTTGCAGACTTTGGCCTTGATGTCAGGAGGGGCTAGTCCTTGGAAAAGGGCATCAGGCTTGGAAAAGTGAAGAGTGAGAAGAGGATGGTCTCTAACAAGATGGATTGGTACAATGACAATAACAATTTGTGCTAGCTTATCAGAGGTGGCAAGGATTTCTCAGGATAGATCAAAGTTCAGATCTGTCATTCATAGTGTGGATATGCGTTGTAGTTGACTCAATGGTGTCTGAAAACACCAATAACACCAATCACATGCGTGCACACACACACACACACGTACTCACACACTCACTGTCGTATAGTTTTAAGAATCTGCAAAGAAATCCCAAAGGTATGTGGTTCAAATTCACCAGATGCTCCATGGAAGGAGAATAGGGAATCTTCTCCTGTAGTATCAACTGCCTCTGAAAATCCACTGAAGGGTCAACTATGAGTCGATTTCCAACTGGACAACACACAACCACAACAAATGGGATGTATAACAACACATACAGATATATATATGCACATACATACATATGTGCACACAGAAAGAGCTTGCATTGGTGCTATAATTCATACAATATTGTAATGTTAATGAATAGGTCAAGCATCTCGAGTGATTTGAATCCACCAGTGTCTTCTTGGGAGAAAGATGGTCACTTACCTTCCATTAAGATTTGTCTCCTCAAAATGCAGTGTAAAATCACTATGACTCAAAACAATAGAATTTATTTTATTTGGAGCCACAACTAACATCCATGAAAGAGTAGTCAGCAAAGTAAAACAATATATTGCAATTTTTTAAGCAAATCTGTTGCATTAATGTATCTTATTAAGGCAACAAAGAACAAAGATATCACTTTGAGAACTAAGATGCCCCTAAATGACAGTGATGTATTCAATTACCTCCTATTCATGAAAAAGTTAAGCAATGAATAAGATAGACCAAAGACAAATTGTTGCTTTCGGATGGTAGACTTACTGAGAAACATATACATCTCAGAATAGTATGGCTAAAATTCTTGTACAAACAAACTCAGTAAATGTTGTTTAACATACATTGGACATGTTATCAGGAAGGGCAAATATCTAGAAAAAGACAATACTCTTAGTAAAGTAAGTTTGTGTGTGCCATTAAGTAAGAGCTGACTCATAGCTCACCCTCCAGTGGGTTTTCAGACACTGTAAATCACACAGCTGCTGGTGAAAGAGAACCAACTACTTTTGGTAGGGCCACACAAATCCTTAATTATCGGACCATCAGAGATCACTTGATAACATAGGAGGTTAGAGGAAAAAGAACAAAATGCCCAAAAGAGATAAACTAGCATTGTATTGCATCAAGTGACTCAAATATAGCAAATGTTGAAGGACCAGCTACAGTCAACTCAACTAACAACATACAAAATTTCATACAATATTTGGTATATGCTGATGACTTTAAAGTTATCAATAAATACTATAGCTTGGTATGGGTTTTTAATTCAGTTGGTTCTGATAAATCTGATTACTATGTTTCTATGACTCTATGAAAGATAGTAACCATAAGACAGCTTTTTTCCACCAACTTCTTTTCCAGTGAGTACAATCATCATAGGACAGTACATTTAGACCAAGCATCTGCAAAGTTGATAGAAGGGGTAGTTTCAAACCTAGCTTCAAAGTGTAATGGACACCTCAGTCCTGTGGCTTTTCTTAATAGAATGGGTTTTAAAAAAACAAAACTGTTTTTGAATCCTATTGTTCATTCCTCTACTGTTTGGCTTACTTCCTTTACTGTCATGGCTGCTTAATCTTCCAGAAACACTATGATTCTGTTTTCTCTCTACTTGAAGATTTTACTCAATTTCAGTAATTTCTTTTAGCTCATAGTCCTATGTTCTTATTTAGGTATTCCTGGAATTTATAGCATTTGAAACAAAGAGATCTCAGAAAAAAAGCATCACCTAGCAACAAGTCTAAAGAATAAGAGATGAAGATTTGCCACCCTTATCTCCATGGAATGCTGTCTACACCTTTTGTTTGTTGCCAGGTTAACCTAACTCATTTCTCTCAAGTCAGAATTGACTAATAGATGGCCATGCACAGGGTTTTCAGAAGCTGTAAATCAGATGAGAGGATACTGCTATTTTTTTTCTTCAATAGAGCCACTAGTGGATTCTAACCACCCACTTTTGGTTTGGCAGTGCAAATAACTAATGTCTAGATCACCAAAGCTAAAGTTGTCAAGTTAATAAGAGAAAAAGAAAAGGCAAAGTAGAAAATACCTCTGTGTGTGTGTGTGTGTGTGTGTGTGTGTGTGTGTGTGTGTAAATAGTGAAAGAACATGCAGAATTGTACACAACTTGACACTTAACAGATTTTTCCTATTTAAAGATAAGCATTTTTAGTTACCACGTATAGAGTGTGATTACTTGCTATGCATTGGAGAGCTGTACAATGACTATTGATGATAGAAGGAAAATTGATGCCTTTGAGTAGTTGTGCTGGAGAAGATTGTTCAGTATACCATGGACTGCTAAGAGAACAAACAGGTTCATCTTAGAGATGGTGCAACTAGGCTGCTCTTTGGAAGTAAGGATTCTGAAACTTCATCTGACATACTTTGGAAATGTTGCAAGGAGGGACCAGTCCTTCGAGAGGGATGTCATGCTTGGGAGGGTGGAGGGACAGTGCAGGAGAGGAAGACCCTTGATGAGATGGATTGATTCAGTAACTGGGGTAATGGTGATAGGTATGTCACAGATAATAAGATTGGCACAGTACAGAAGAGAGTTTAGGATTGTACATAGTGTCGTTATGAGTCACAGGCAACTCAACAGCACATAACAACAACAGTGTAATTATATACATTATTTTGTAGATATGGAATATAATTTAAGAATAGATGTAGGAAGCCATCCTGAGTACATGCATCTGCCACCCCTGTCCATCTCTGGGACTATGCCTACCTCTTAAATCAGCACCTGTAAATCAACACCTTGGGGCATGCCCCTCCCTCTCTTTTGTAAACTGATAACCTAGGGCTGGGTTCCCTGGCAGCCCGGCCTACTCTGCTGCCTATTTATAGCAGAATTAATCAAATAAATTTGGGCTTGATCAGGAATCTTTGGCTTGCCCCAATCTCTCGTGTCCCTGCTCCTCTTTTAATCAGAACAGTTTCCACTCCAGAACACGTATGAACCCGCAGGTCGGTTTCAGCCGGCGGTTACAAATAGAGATGTAGAAAGCAGAGGGGATATAAAAATAATTCTTTAGGAAGCTTATTGGATATTATTATATAGAGGTTAGATTGAATTAAGGAGGACCTTCCAGAAGCTAATCACTTGAGAAATCTGTATTGTACAGAGGCAGTAATACAGAACTATTTTTACATGCATGAATTCTGTACAGTATTTCAGATCCCCATTTACAAAAGGGATATCTGCATTCTATTTAATGCTCTTCTGTATGGGACTTGATTTTTGTAATATCTTTTTTTTTCTTTGAGAGTGTGTTTGTAAGTAAAAATTGACAGAAAAATGAAGAATGCACATGCGATAGGCCTCGCATGTAAGGGCAAATTTGCTGCTTGCAATGTGGCGGGCTCAGTAAGCACTGGACAATTAATGAGGTTGCTCAGTGCTCACTTGGAGGCCAAAATTTTGTTTTATAGTATTAATCACAGAAGTAGCAATGGTGGCAAATGCCACGATAGGAGACAGGAAGGGCTCTCTATGTGGTAGTAGGCAAAACTGCAGGTCAGTCTCCATCTCCATTCATGGTGTTTACCCAAACATTAATTCTCTATCCTGAGCACCGAAACAGAAACTGCTGGCACTCAGGCAGAAAATTAGTATAAAATAAGCGTCTACAAGTGGGCATTGAAATAAGGCATTTCAGGGAATAACTAGAATGAGAAGAATTAGAATGTTTTAAAGAATTTAGAATCCCAATTTTTAAAATGGATACAATATTGCTATGTAAATATCCATAGGCTTAGAAATGGAAATTAAACTCAGTGGTTTTCTACATATAATGGGAAAGAGCATTATTTTTATGTGACACTTCAAGTAAATGCATTTTTAACAAGGACACAATCTTAAAAGGAGTTTTTTTCTTGTAAATGAAAGAGAGACAGGATATGTAAAAAGGTGTTTTGAATTACCACCAAATATTGAAGGCACTGTTAGTTTCTTACATAACCTCTACAAATCACAGTATGTGAGAGGAAACATTTAAAACCAACCATATAAATTTCACTTAAAGGTAAATTAATATTCCACGGAAATTTCTTTATATGAAAGTTCTTAGGAAAGTCTGTGTAGAAGCTGTGCTTCAATCTCAAAGTTACATAGCTCAAATCTACCAGCTGTTGTTCTGCATGAGAAGGACGAGCAATCTCTTCCTGTGCAGTTTACTGCCTCTGAAAACCCATGGGAGAGTCAGCTATGGAATGGTTGTGACTCGAGACAAACAGCAATAATAAATGAATTAAAAGAAAAGTCAGAAAAATTATATTTACTCAAATTACAACATTGATAATATATTCATATTTATATAAATTATTATAACAATTATTTTTGCAATTTATAAATTTCTATTTTCATCCATATGTCATTATTATCGTCATTAATTTTTAGGAGTAATAAAGCCTTTTTAAGGGAAAAGTCTTGCTTTTAATTCTCTTGATGCTATTATTCCCCTGATTTTGCAACAAGGAGTCATGTATTTTTTGTCTTTCACTGGAATGTACAAATTGATTAGCCATGAGTACAAGAAATTAATTAAACCACACTATTACCTTAAAGTTGATGCCAACTCATAGAGACCTTTCAGACACATTAGTACAGGCTTATTGAGTTTCCAAGATACAATCTATAAAGAAGTACAATGCCACATCTTTCAAGTATGGATAAATTATTCCAAGTGGGTATAATTACAAAAAAATGCATGACTGTACATTCATGCAAGCTAAGGAGGATGGTGAATATTGGTAAGTTAAGAAGAATGATGACTATTGGTGCACAAGGATAAATTAAGGATATAAACGTTCTCTAATGAATTTGAGAATGAGATATTCTTACACTATCATTAAGAAAGCAATATAGAGTAATTCATTCCTTGTGTTAAAGCAGCCACATTCTGAATGGAGTGGCAGCCATAAACAAGGGCTATGAGTTGATGGAGTTTGCTTTTGAAAACTATAGACATTGGAGGCAATTTTAAGAATAATACTGATTGGCTCGTCAAACCTAGAGACTGATTGTTGTCTCATACTTTTGGAACAGAGCATGTGTTGACCCTCAACTACAATGATAGACAATCAAAAGAAGTAACCCTTATTTAATGATTAATTACTGCTCTTCTGAATCTGTTCCTCAAGAACGTTAACCCTTACTTTAAGACAGAGAAGAAGCACCAGAGCAATGCACACCAGAGTGAACAGGGCAGATGGAATTTGAATGAGAACTATTATTAAAATAATCAGTTTAGGATCACAGGGGAGGAGAGAGCTTAAGCAGGCAGCAGCATGCCTCAGCAGAGGGCAGTGAGCCTCAATGAGAGGCAATGTGTCTCATCAGAGATCAACAAGGTACAGTGGAAAACAGCAAGCCACAGCAGGACTGAACCACCAGGAACAGTGGAAACTTGAGTGAGGTGCTTGGGGGGTAGGGAGGGTCACCTTTGATTGCTAGACCACATGGGACCCCTTCAGCTTAAACAGGAGTGCAGACCCAATTCATGAAGAGAAAGATTCCTGGATTTATATTCAGGTCCCCAAACATGCATCCCCACCCCACACTGGCATGCATCTGTGTGTGCCTCCCCATGCCAATGTGCATCTGTGCTTGCACCCACACTACATGCATCTGCAGACATGTCTGCTCAACCTTCATCTGGAGCAGTGATGTCATCAAGAACTGGCTGTCACCTCAGACACAAGAAAACTCTACCACAGCAATGTCTTGGCATAAACAGGTTACTACAATCCCTACACAAGCCCAAAGAAAGATGTCACCCCTCAAAATTGACACAGTATTAATGGATTTCCAGAAGCCAGAAAGTCTGATGGAACTTTCTGACAGAGAATTTAAAAGAACAATGATTGAATATTTTCAATGGGTGAAAGACACACTTGAAGAATTACAGGACACTACAAGCAAAAACCAGGAGCTTAAAAAAAAAAAAAAAGCAACCTCAAAACAATGCAGATTTTTAAAAAGAGGCATTAGAAGCTATGAAAAAATAAGAAACCATGATCCAAAATATGAGGTCCAATGTTTCAAATGCTGTCAACATGATAGAGGGACACATGAACAGTTTTGAAGAGATGGAACACAGAACCAGTGAAATAGAAGATAGAATTGTCACCACTGATCTGCAAGAGCAAAAGCAGAATCAAAATTGAAGGAAAAAGAAGTAAACTTAGGAATAATGAGGGACACTATCAAGAGAAATAACATATGCATGGTCGGAATCCCAGAACAGGAAGAAGCAAATAAAGGCAATGAAAAAGTTGTGAAAAAATTGCTTTCCCCTTTCTATGAAGATGGTGCCAAAAGCGAAGACCCTGCCCCTCCCCAAACTGAAGCCAAAGGCATTAAAGACTAAGAAGGTAGTCCTGATGGGAATCTACAGAAAAAAAAAAGAAGATCCACATGTCACCCAATTTCTGGTCGCCTAAAATGCTGAGACTCCAAAAGCAGCCCAAATACCCCCAAAGATAGCCTCCAGGAGAAACAAGCTTGACCACTATCCCATCATCAAATTTCCCCTGACCACTGAGTCTGTCATTAAGAAGATAGATAATAACAACACACTTGTATTCATTTTAGATGTTAAGGAGACCGAGCACCAAATTAAAGAAACTGTAAAGAAGCTCTATGACAAAGATGTGTCTAAAGTAAACAGTTTGAATAAGCCTGATGGAGAGAAATAGGCCTATGTTCAATTTGCTCCTGGCTATGATGCTTTGGATGTTGACAACAAAATTGGGATCATTTGGTGAAACATTCTCCTAGGTCAGATAGCCCTGTTCTGTCCACTTGCAGTACAGAGGTAACTTGTGGTTGCTGTGAAGCTGAACACTGTGATGCTGATGTGTCAAATGTGATAATGATTACCCCTGGGGAACAGTGTTTGGTGGATCTCCTGTTGGAAGCAGTAGTGGCATATCTTCTGAAATAGGCTGCCTCCAAAGACCCTATGAACATGGAGAAAATATGAAAGTTATACAAGTATTCAGGTCATATTTTCAAAGTGTTGCTATGAGTCGCCTATGACTAGACAGCACTTAACAACAATAAAAAAAAAAAAAAACAAAAAAACAAAAACCTGAGTCCAGCTGGCTAATTTTAAATACAAATTTTTCTCACCATAAAGCAACAACAACAACAACTAATCAAAACAAACAAATAAACAAAACCAACACTTACCAGGCTAAGGAAGAATGAGAGAATATATATTTAAGAAGCAGAGTGAACACCATATAGAATAGACACCAAAAGAAAAACACCAAGGCATATCATAGTCAAATTTGCCTGAACCAAAGATAGTGAGAGAAAGCAGCTAAGGAGAAACAAAGAGTAACCTATAAGGGAGAGCAGATAAGATTAAGTGCCAGTTTCTCAGCAGAAATCATGAGAGCAAGAAGACAGTGGAATGACATGTGTTGAACACTCAAAGAACAGAACTGTCAACCAAGAATACTGTACCCAGCAAAGTTGTCAATCAAATATTAAGGAGAGATAAAGATATTCTCAGAAAAACAAAACCTAAGAGAATTTGTAAAAACACAACCAGCATTTCAGGAAACAATGAGAGACTTCTTTCTTACAGAGGTACCGCAGAAAGCAGGATGGACTAAAGTAACTAGCAGTAACGTCAAAAAGAACTCAACAAAATGATAACAATAAAATCTTGCCTCTCAATATCACGCTAAATGTGAATGGTTTAAATGCACCACTGAAGAGAAGAAGAGTAGCAGATTGGATAAAAACCAAAAATCCATCAATATGCTGTCTACAAGAAACACACCTGAAAAATGAAGATAATGAAAGACTAAAAATAAAAGGATGGGGGAGAAATATGCCAAGCAAATGGCAACCAGAACAAAGCAGGAGTAACAATATTAGTCTCTGATAAAATAAATTCCAATTCAAAAACGGGGGGGGGTGGGAGAAGGGTGCAGGAATGAATGAATGGAATTCCAAAATCTCTGTAGATGTTCATTGAAATGAAAAAGAAATAAATTTGTTAAAAAATCACAAAGGACAAGGAATATCACCACATAATACTTTAAGGATCAATAGAACAAGAAGACATAACAATAATAAATATCTATGCACCAAATGAAAAACCTACAAATTATACAAAATAAACATAAACAAAACTGAAAAAGGAAATAGACAACAATACTATAGTAGTTGGAGACTTCAGTACACCATTCTAAAGAAAAGATAGAACTTTCAGAAAGAATGTCCACAAAGATGGTGAAGAATTAAATCACGCAATTAAATACCTGGATCTCATAGATATTTATAGGCTAATCCACCCCCAAAAAGCAAAGCATACCTTCTTCTCCAATGTGCAGGAAACATTCTCTAGAATAGACCACATTTTAGGTCACAAGGCAAGCATCAATAAATTAAAAAACATAGAAATAATACAAAGCATCTTCTCAGACAAAAATGCTACAAAATTAGAAATTAATAACAAGAGGATAAAAGAGAGGAAACCATACATTTGGAAGCTGTAAACCTTGCTTGAACATGAGTGGGTACTAGAAGAAATAAAATATGAAATTAAACTTTTTTAAAACAAATTACAATGAAAACACCATTTACCAAAACCTCAGGTAAACAGTCAAAGCAGTAATCTGACGTCAATTTATAGCATTAAGCAAATATATCCAAAAGCAGGAAAAGAATTACCATTAACTCTCTAACCCAACATCTCCAACAAATTGAAAAAGAACAGCAAGAAAATCTGACACGCTCTAAAAAAATACTGAAATAATAAAAAATAGAGCAGAAATAAATGAAATAGAAAACAGAAAAACATTGGAAACTATCAACAAAACTAAGAGTGCATTCTTGGAAAAGATAAATAAAATTGACAAAACACTAGCAAACATAACAAAAGACACAGATAATCCAAATAAAAGATGAAACTGGCAATGTCATAAGAGAACAACTAAAATTAAAAGGCTAACACTGAACTATTATGAAAAACTATACTAAAACATTGCATTGGAGCGCAGAGAAGCCAAAGCACAGGGAAGAATTCAAGATACTAAAGAGTTGAATAGAAGATTTCAAAAGGCAGCACGGGATGACAAAGCAAAATATTA
>NW_006400140.1:656456-672497 GCF_000299155.1 Elephantulus edwardii | reverse complement strand
GGAAGGCCCTCTATGAGGTGGATTGATTCAGTGACTGGGGTAATTGGGATGGGAGTGTCAGAGATAGTGCAATTGGCACGGAACAGAGCGGAGTTTAGGGCTGTTGTACATAGGGTCGCTATGAGTTGCAGGCGACTCGAAGGCACATAACAACAACAACAACATACTAAAACAAGTTTGAAAACCTAGAAGGAAGGGACAAAAACTTAGAAATGCACAACCTAAACTGACACAAACCGAAATTGAACAACTAAACAGACCCATTACTAAAGACGAAACTGAAAAGTTAATAAAACAATTTCCAGCCAAAGAGTCCTGAACTAGATGGCTTTACAAGTGAATTTTATCAAACATATTCAGAACTGTCACGAATCCTACATAAACTATCAGAAAAATAGAAAAAGATGAAATTCTCCCAGACTCATTCTATCCCTGATGCCAAAGCCAGGTAAAGACACCAGCAAAATAAGAAACTTATAAGCCATTATTTCTCATGAAGATAGATGCAAAAAATCCTGAATAAAATTCTGAACAATAGAATCCAGTGATACATTAAAAAAAAAAATCAACATGACCAAGTGGGATTCATAACAGATATGCAAGGATGGTTCAACATAAGAAAAACAATCAATGTAATTCATCACATTAAGAAAGCAAAGAACCAGAACCACATGATCCTATCAACTGATGCAGAAAAGGCTTTGACAAAATCCAACACCCTTTCCTGAATAAAACACTCAATAAAATATGATTAGAGAGGAATTTCTTCAACATAGTGAAAAGTATATATGCAGACAAGAAAGCCTGCATTGTTCTCAACAGAGAGAGATTAAAAGCATTTCCTTTGGAAAACTAGCAAGGATGTACACTGTCACCTATCCTATTCAATATTGTATTGGAAGTCTTAGTGATAGCAGTAAGACAAGAGAAGTATCCAAATTGGCAAAGAGGAGGTAAAATTTTCTCTCTATCCAGATGATATGATAGTATACTTAGAAAAGCCTAAAGACTCAGCAAGAGAACTACTGTACATAGTTGACCAATTCAGCAAAGTGGCGGGATAGAAGATCAACATTTTAAAAATTGATTGGATTTATCTACGGAGAAAAAGAGAATACAGAGCTGGAGTTAAGGAAAGTAATACCCTTCACAATAGCTAATCTCAAGATTAAATATCTGGGAATAAATCTAACCAAAAACATAGATGAACTATTCAAAGGAAATTACAAAACATTACTACAAGAAACAAAAAGAGATTAGAGAAATGGAAGACTATAAATTGTTCATGGATAGGAAGACTCAATATTGTCAAAATGACTATTCTACCAAAGGCAATTTACACAAGCTATGTAATCTCAATACAGATATTAATACCATTCTTCAGCAAGATGGAAAAAGCAATTCCAATTTCATTTGGAATGAAAAGAAGCCCCAAATAAATAAAACACTCCTTAAAAATAGAAACAAGGTAGAAGGCATCTTACTGCCTGATTTCCAATCCTACTAAACTGCTGTGGTGGTCAAGACATCATGATACTGGTACAATGACACGTACGTAGACCAATGGAATAGAATTGAGAACCTGGAAATCAGCACATCTACCAATGGTCAGCTGATTTTTGACAAGGAGATGAAATCAGTTAAGTAGAAAAATGAAAACTTTTAAACAAAAGGTGTTGGTAAAATTATAGAACTATCTGTAGAAAACTCAAAAAAGATCCACACCTCACTCCATACACAAAAACCAGCTCAAAGTGGATCAAGGACCTAGGACAAACACCAAGAACTCTAAAAGTCCTAATCCACAACATGAACAGTCTTCCAAGCATCCTGGAAAATCTACAACCAGGAGAGGATAAAATAGATGAATGGGACCTTCTAAGAATCAAATCCCTATGCACATCGAAAAACTTCTCCAACAGGGAAGGCATAGACTGGTAATGACATATCAGGTAAGGGACTTATATCCAGAATTTAAAAATACTTGAGCACCAAAACAAGATAAAGGTAAATAATCCAATGAAAAAATAGGCACAGGATATGAACAGACACTTCAACAAAGAAGACATTCAGATGGCAAACAAACATAGGAAGAAATATTAAAAATCTCTAGCTCTAAGAGAGGTGAAAATCAAAACAACTATGAGATATCATCTCATCCCAGTAAGAAGAGCAAAACTTAACAGAAAAGCGAACAATGAATGCTGGTGAGGTCGTGGAGAAACTGGAACCCTTATTCACTGTTGGTGGGAGTGTAAAATGGTGCAACCACTGTGGTAGGTAGCATGGTGCTTTCTCAAAAGTTGGAAATAGAAATACCATTTGACATGTCCATTCACTCTCAAGCTGATAATCAAATTTTATTGAAGTTTGAGTGCATGCAGCAAAATTTAGCAATCATTATGAACTGGATCCTTGTAAATGTCTCCTAGATAATATGAAGAACAAAGTAATTATTGAGTATGCAACTTTACATGTGGTATTGAAAGGATCTTGTGGTGACATGAAATTTTTTCTTGAAGCTCTAGCCTCAGAGACATACCTTCTGGCATCACTGAAGAGGACAGAAGAAAATGTAGGATGTCCTTCTTGCTCTAGCTACACTTATGGCAGCAATACCTGTGGCCAAACTGGAGACCTGACATGAGTTGGGACGTTGGTGCGGGGGAGAGCCAATATTGACAGGACTGAGAATTTTTCTGCATTACTGGAGATGAAAAGCCAATATTTGCAGGACTGAGAACCTGGAAATGCTGGCCTGAAGCGTCAAAATTAGAAGTGGGTCCTATGTGTATATTTCAGGAGCTTGACTGTATTGTATTATTAATCTGTATTATAAACTTTTAATTTCCCTAATATGGTTCTGTGAAGTCTGTAAGCTATTGCATCAGCTTCTAGCCCCAGCAGAAAACAAAATTGGTGTTGAGATGAGAAATAGATTTGGAGCATGGAGGATATATCTGACCTCCCAGGAATTGGTATTGTGTTATTGAAACTGTTGATGGAGACAATTCACCTTTGTGAAACTGTTAAAGGTTAGACATGGCCTTCCTCATCTCACTTGGCCTTTGCTCTTTTTACAATAGTATGTAAATCAGTTTAAAATACAATTTAAAAAAAGAATTTAAAGATTACTCTGATCTAATGATACCAAATTTGGTTGATGAATAAGGAAGATTGAAGAAGAATTAATGCATTGAATTGTGGTGTTGATGAGGAATACTGAAATATAAGATGAAATGCTAAGAGAGCATACAAATCTATATTCAACTAGAATTCTCCACAGGAGCAAAATTTGTCTCTTCTCATCTCGAGCAAAGTCCCCTAGTCCAGAGGAACTAGTATGAAACTTTACCTCACATACTTTGAGCATGTTATCAGTTAAGAACTTCAGACTTGAAAAAGATGGAGGTCAGCAAAGAAACGAATTAGCACAATAGCTGTAATAAAAGGGTTAAGTACAGCAAAGATTATGAGAATGGCTCACAAAAATAAGTAAGAACTTCCATAAGAACTGACTTTATGGCAAATAACAAAAACAACAATACAAAATATCATCTAAAGTATGTAAGTTTAAAATGTTAAAAAGCAAAATAATAGCAATAAGACCAAGATCAAAAGTATTTCAGTGAAGAACTGCCTGAAAAATTATATAAGCAAATTAATATTAAATTTATTTGAGAAATACAAAAGATTGGTTAAAATAGCATCAGAAAACAGAGGAACAACAAAATAACATAAAGTGACAACAAATCCTATGCAACTGGAGTACAAACTGGGGCCAAATAAAGTCTGAGGATAGGAATGAACGTGTAGAAACAAACAAAATTGTTAAAGATATCCTTTGCTATGTGAAGAAATTTGTCCTTCAGGTAGTGTTCTTGTTCTGTACTAGGGAGTTAGAACTGACTCATAGCTGATTCTCCAGTGGAATTTTAGAAACTAAATCACATGGGAAGAAATTTCCTATTTTTCTTCCTCAGGCCAACTGGTGGATTTGAAACACATCACTTTGTACTGTTAGTACAATTCCTTATCACTACACTATCAATGTTTCCTCATGTAAATAGTAGAGTTTAATTAAAGAATTTTCTTAGTGGGAAGTTGCAAGAAACTCTAAGAGATTTTTTGGTAAATATGTGCAGGTTAACTTTTTTAAAAGAGAAAGATGATCAATACATCTGTGGCATGTGAACAAAAACTTGAATATTGAACCACACTTTTAGGGAAAAAGAAACATATCTTCATTTACTGAATAATTATTTGTTGATCAATTATGGTATTCCAGAAATAGTTCTTAACAAGTCACATATAAACAAATGGAGTGAAAGAGGGGGGGGAAAGGCACAGAAAGATTCTTAAAAACGTGAAGCTTATATTACTGTGGTTGAGAGATAAAATAAAAACAGTAGCAATGTCAGGTACTTTCACTGGTAAAGAGAAAAATGAAGGGCTGCTGTTACATACAAGCACACAAATATCTCTTTGTACAGTACAATTCAAAGAAAAATGGGTTTTTAGCTAACATGAGAGCTAGGAAAATGTTATGATATTAGTATTTGCAAAAAGATCCTCAGCTTAAAGTGAAAGCAAACCTGAAGGTTACCCTCTGGGTTTATGCTGCTCTCTGAGGTTAAAACAAGTCCAAAAGAATCAAAATATGATCTTGAATCTATCCCACTTTAATTTAAAAATCATTTTAAGAATAGGTGTGAAGCTTGAACACCAATGTTCAAAGACCAGATGAGTTGTGGGATAATATTGAGCATGTCATCCATGAAGAGAGTAAAAGGTAACTAAAACGATAGAGAAAAAACTAAATGATTTCAGAAGAGATCATAAAAATTGCACTACACTGCCAAGAAGCCCAAACAAGGGAAGAAATGCTGACAGAAAAGAGCTGAACAGAAGATTTTGAAGAGTAGTTTGGGAAGACAGAGCTACTATAATATGATGTTCAGAGACCTAGAATAATGAATATATATGTTATATTTTTGTGTAGATTTTATCTATCTATAATGTGCATTTTATATATTTATACATACATAAATACACATATGCAGGAAGCATCAACTTCCTAAACAACATGCCTCCAGAAACTCTAATGAATTTTGATAAATGTCGATAATTATAGAAAGGCTCCAGACCTTTTGTTCATAGGGTTGCTATGAATTGTGCTTGCCAGGAAGGCAATCAACAGCAATGAGATAGAGATAGAGATAGATAGAGATGAGCTAGAGATAGAGATGATAGAGATAGAGAGAGAGATAGAGATAGAGATAGAGATAGAGATGATAAAGATAGAGAAAGAGATACATATGCATACCTTGTCTACAAGTTCTCACATGAAAGATGACATACACATCACTCAAATCTTTGAAATAGTACCACTCAAACATATGGTAAAAATGAAAACCAAAGAGAAATCAAACTTACTACACCACAGATTGTTAATGTGCCGCTGAGTCCGTGTGACTCACAGTTACCCTATGTACAACAACTCTGAAGTTTGCCCCATCCTTTGCCAGTCTCACTGACTCTTATAAATCTACCCATCACCTCAGTTACTGCATTAATCAATCTTACACAGAGTCTTCCTCTCTTGTGTTGTCCCTCTACACTTCCAAATATCTCATCCTCCAACGACTGGTCCCTGCTGGCCATGTGCCCTAATTAAGTGAGAGGGAGCTTCAGAATTCTAGTCTCAAAGGTGAAACTTGGTTTCACCCTCTCCAAGACACACTTTTTTTTTCTTGGTAACTCTTGTTATGTCAAGACTCTTCTCCAGCACCACAACTCAAAGACATCAATTCTTCTGCTGTCATCCTTTGTCAATGTCCAGCTCTCTGGTGAATAGCAAGTAATTACAAAAACCATGGTCTGGATAAGCACACTTTAGTCTCTAGACTAAAATCACTGCTTTTCAGCACTCTGTAGAGGTCATCAACCGCAGATTTTCCCAGTGCAATTTATCTTTTGATTTACTGACTGTTGGTGCCAAGAATATTGATTGTGAAGCCAAGAAAGCTGAAGCTGTTAATAACCTCAATCTCTTTTCCATCTACGATAGTGTTGTTAATTGGCCCAGTGGTGAAATCTTTGTCTTCTTGATGTTGAGCTTCCATCTATATTGAAGACTACAGTCCTTCACATTCTGAAGCAAATGCTTCAGAGCCTCTTCAGTTTCGGCAAGCAAAGTTTCATCATCTGCATGACATAGGCTGTTGATGAGTCTTCCTCTAATTTTGTTTCCTCTTTCCTCCTCATAAAGCCCAGCCTCCTGAATTATACCCATGGTGGACAGTGTTTGTTGGAGTTTCCAATTTAAGACTAAGACAGGCTTGGAAGCAATAGTGGAACCCATTTCCTAAGCAACATACCTCCAAAAACGCTATGAACTTAACAGAAACAACAGGATTCAGGTTTTTTGTTCATAGGGTTGCTATTAGTTGTGCTTGACTTGATGGCACTTAACAACAACACAAATTATCTATTCTGTATATAGATTGAAAACGGATAGGGACAGAACTCATTCCTGATATACTCTTTTCCTGATTTTGAACCATGCGGTATTTCTTCTTCCTGTTTGTAAGGACCTTTTGCATGTTCATGGATGATATTCTTGATGTCCTCTCACAGCTTATCTATTGTTCCTTTGTTAGTGTTCAAGGCCTCAAATCTGTTCCTGGGTTGTTTCATTTTGTTTTGTTTTAAATCAAAATGGGATAGACCCAAGATGAAATTTTTATTCCTGTGGATTTTATTTGACTAGCTTTAATTTGAACATGCGTATGAGTCTGTTCCACGTGGTCTGTTCCACAGTCAGCACCTGGCTTAACTTTCACTGTTGATAATGAACTTTTCCAACACTTCCTTGCACAGATGTAATTGATGTGATTCCTGTGCATATCATCAAGTGAAATCCAAATGTACAGCCTACATTTATGTTTCTTATAAAAGGTATTTCTTCTTCAGTGAATAAATAATTGTGCAGAATTCTGTTATTCTGTCTAATCTCATTTCTGTCACCAAGTCCATGTTTTCCAACGGCTGATCCTTCTTTGCTATTTCTAACTTTTGCATTCCAGTCACCCATTATTATTCATTCATCTTGGTTGCATGTTTGATCAATTTATGATTGCCAAAGTTGGTAGAAATCTTCTATTTCCTCCTTTTTTACTATGGTTGTTGGTACATATATTTGAACGATAATGGTATTCACTGGACTTCCTTGTATATGTATGGTTATTATCCTGTCACTCACAATATTGTATTTCAAGATGGAGCTATAAATGGCCTTTTTAACTATGAAAGTTAGCCAATTTCCCCTCACCTGCTCATCTCCGGTATAGTATATCATATGATGGTCTGATTCAAAATGTTCCATGCCAATCCATCTGCTTTCACCAATACCTAATATGTCAATATTTATATGTTCTATTTTTTTTTGTTAACAATGTCCAGTTTTCCTACATTCATACTTTTCACATTTCATCTTCCAATCATGAGTTTCTGCTTACAACTTTTCCTCCTTTGTGTTTCCAAATTTGAAAGCTCATCCTCAGTTGTTATATTTGTTAGTCTACTCTAAGTTTGCTTTATAGTACATTAGATTTTTTTAAGGACTATTATATTTTGAAAGTGAATGGTCAATCTTTCTTCTTAGTCTGTCTTAATTTAGATGCTTAGCGTTAGAACAATACCTGACAAACAAGCATTTTATGGAAAGATACAGATGAAAGATGCTTCCCTTTATAGAAATTACCAATGTTTACAATGTTGCCCCTCACTCTCAATCTGTGAGTGTCTTTTCCTTTCCCTTTCTCTGCTCCATAATCATCTTTTGCATCCTGCCTACCTCATCCAGCATTACCCTTCCCCTAAGTATTCCTTTAAAATGATGGCTTAAGCCACAAGTCACACCAGTTTTGTTAACAATCAGGCATTCCAAGGCAAAATGGAATATTCCGTTCTAGATCTGTGGTGTGCTCGAGGGCTGCGACATACGAGACCTAGAGGAGACATATCCCTCACCTAGGGAATTATTGTATTTTGACAACAGTGTGGTGCAAAAAAAATGAGCAGAGACACAAGTAACAAGATGATAGGCCTGGAGCAGGAGGTCAGGGGCAAGAGCCTTTTCCCAGTATGGCCTCAGAAAAAGATCCTTCCTTAAAGTTAGTACATGGAATTTGTACTTAAACACTCCTGAACGAGAGTATTCACATCACAGATCATATATATTAAATATTGAGAACAACAAAAAGTAAAAAAAGTTTATAATAGAAATGAATAAATAAGAGTATTCAGCAGGAATGATAGGAATCAAATTAGACACATTTGAAGAGAAAATTAGTGGCAGGTCTGAAGAAATAACCTGATCCAAATGAGGGATCTTTGGTGGCAAAGCAAGTGTGTAAAAAGCTATGCTGTCAATCCAAAGGCTGGTGCTTTGGATTCACCAGCTACTGCTCTGTAGAAATAAACATAACCTCCTCGCATGTTCTTTAAAGCCTCTGAAAGTCTGTTGAAGAGTCAACTATTAGTCTATTCTAATTGCATGGTGCATAACAACAACCTCAACATAAATGAAGGGCAAAGGACCCATAAGGCATACTGAGTGAAGATAATAAATGTTTAAACTGAGTTTCATATGTAATAGATGCTTAATGTATATTTGTCAGTGCCTTAATAGAGGAGAAACAATAATCAACAAAATAACAGCCTAGATTTTACTAGAAAACTAGATACTGAGATTCAAGAACTTAATTTATCCCTAGTAGAATAGAAACAAAAATCAACATAGCAAAAACACCACTGAAATTTCTTTATGATTTCAGTAAAATGTACAATTAAGTTTGTATCTTCAAAATATCCTTCTATTGCAAAATATTGCTATTAAGGAAAATTATAGCAATTATTCATAATCATATTAAAGTAAAAACTATCTTCAAAGGATTCTTCAAAAGAATCATAATGCCCCTGACAGGGGAAAAAAATCAAAGTATGTGATACTTGTTCACATAAAACTGACAAATTAGCAAAAGCTTTAGTTTGCTTGGCTCCATAGTCAACAGTCTTGGCACCAGCAGCCAGGAAATTAAAAGGCGCATTGCCATGGGAAAGTCTGCTGTTAGGGACCTCTCCAAAGTGCTGAAGAGCAGTGGTGTCTCTCTGGAGACTAAGGTGCGTCTGATACAGGCCATGGTCTTCGCAATCACCTGTTATGCATCAGAGAGTTGGACAATGACCAAGGAGGATAGAAGGAGAACTGATGCCTTTGAGCTGTGGTGCTGGAGAAGAGTATTGAGAATACCATGGACTGCTAGGAAAACAAACAGATTTGTCCTGTAGAGGGTTAAACCGGGTGGCTCCTTGGAGGCAAGGGTTCTGAGGCTCCGTCTAACTTACTTTGGACATGTTGTGAAGAGAGACTGGTCCTTAGAGAGTGACATCATGCTTGGGAGGGTGGAGGGACAGCGCAGGAGAGGAGGGCCCTCTATGAGGTGGATTGATTCAGTGACTGGGATAATTGTGATGGGAGTGTCAGAGACAGTGCGATTGGCACAGGGCAGAGCGGAGTTTAGGGCTGTTGTACATAGGGTCGCTATGAGTTGCAGGCGACTCGATGGCACATAACAACAACAATATATAAAGAATGCTTATTAAAAACAATGAAAATATACTAAATGGAAAAATGAATCAAAATCTTAGCAATAACTTGCAAACAAGAAACTATAAATAAACCAACAAAAAATAAGTTGACCCCAAATGATATTTTTATATACTATTGAGTCATAACTCACTCGTCATTGACCCTTCAGCTGGTTTTTAGAGGCAATAAATTGTACCAGAGAGACTGCCCATCTTTCTCCCTTGCAGCAGTTGGTGGATTTGAACTATTTGCATTTGAGTTAGCAGCACAACTCCTTACCACTAAGCCATCAGAACTTCCTTAATTGGTATTTATGTTTCTATTGTTTCGCATCATCAAGTCAGAAACTACTCATCAATCTTAAGGGAGGAGATTGTCTATCTTTCTCTAAGGGGCAGCAGGTAAATTCAAAGAGTGTTGCTTCTGGTTGGCAACATAACTCTACCTTTAAGTCACCAGAACTCCTTTTACTAGTATTATTGTTATTGCTGTTATTAGTTAGTCATGAGTCAAGTCTGATTCATAGCAACCCTATGATTGGAACCCTATCCTCCCCTGTGCCATCCTCATAATCTCTGACACACTTTAGCCCATTGTTGCAATCACTGTGTCAATCCACCTGGTTGATGTTTCTTCCTTTCTTGCCCCCCTCCACCTTGAGAGATGTTGACCACTGTTTCTCCTCATTTTGATTTATTTCCAATCTGAGTTCTAATACTATAATTATCTGTGTTCCTCTATTATTCATAGGATTTTCAGAGGGCTGCTATTTAAGAAGTGGATGTTCAATCTTGCTTCATAAACTGTCTTAATCTGAGAGCTCCACTAATACCTGTCTATCATGGTTGACCCGTATGTCACTTGACTCACCAGTAGTATAGATATCACAACACCGGTAAGTCACTACATTATAGCAAATTGTGCTAACTAGAACAATGACAAACAAGAAAAAAAAATAGTTACTCCACTGATATTAGGAGATGAAAATTTAAACTAAACTGTCATTTTATAATCAAGTATATCAAAATTAGAATTCTGATAATATAAAGGACCAGGGAGCTTTTAAAGATGTATGAATTGTTATACACTGTAGTGAAAATAAACTATATTATGTGCTATATACTGTAGTTTATAACTGTAGTTATAGTCTAAGTCCTGATGATTCCAATTTTACTGTGCTGTCAATTAGTTTTAGTTTCTTGCTGAGATTAGGAATCCTACATTTGAATATGTAAACCAGAGAACATAAAAGTTGCTTATAATACAAGAACTGCTTGCAGCAGTATGATCTATAATACAAAAATCTGAAAATTCATTGAAATATCTTGTGAGTTTACAATAAATAAATTGAGTTCCACTTGTTGATGACGAATAATTATTCACAGATACTTTACATGACAATATATTTTGTGAAGGAGATACTAACTACTCTTTCCTCGTGATTATATTTTGGAAAAGGTAACATTTCCCTCTTGACAAAGAGCAAATTTGCTTATAATAATGAGAAATAATGATACTTTCTAACTCTAGAACATAATAAAAGGCTGTTTACTCTTCTGAATGCTAACTAAATGGGTTCCCATTAAGCAAGGACAATCATAGGTGTGTCAGAACATCTTGCTCCACAGGGTTTTAAATGACTGACTCCCCCCTCCCCCAATTGCCAGGCCTTTCTTCTTAGATATTTCTGAATTGATTAAACATTTAAAAGAACAGCTGGGTGTACTTATTATTTACGTCACAGATATGTTTCCTGGTTTAGGTGTTTTTTTATAGTTCAGACATTTTCTGTTTTCAAACATATAGATACAGGTGTCATGAATCCCTATTCTTTTAATTTAGTGAATATTGAATTTCAGAGTTCTGAGAAAATTATGCTGATGCTTCTATTGCTTATGTGCAAAGTAATAAAGGTAAATTTTCTTTGTTCTATTTGATTTACCTTAGTCTCTGGCCCAAAATTCTATGTCTTATAAATAAAGAACTCTGATGACATAGTGTGTAAGATGTCAAGCTGCTAAACAAAAGTCTGTGGTTTAATTCCATTAGCTGCTTCTCAGCAAAATACAATCTTCTCCAGGAAAGATTTATAGTTTTAGAAACACAGTAGAGGACTATCAGGAATCAAACTTGACTCAATGAGAGGGAACATTTAGCATCAATAAAACGGTAATATGCTTACCTGTTTGTCTCTAATGAGAATAAAATTTTGAACCTTTCAGAATTTATGATATTCAGACAATGGATTAAGTAATAGACTATAATCCATTCTAGCTATATGCATCAACATGGATAAATTATGAAAGTGTTAAATTGAGTCATAGAATCAAGTTAAAATAAATTGTTCTTTTTGTATATAATGTGTTGTTCTTATATCTTTTAGCAGGTCTTTTGGGAGTTCTGATGGCCTAATTTAAAAAAAAATGTCACTAATATCACATTCAAGCAAAATCTTTCTAAATATCCTAAAATGACTAGAATATTATGTTAACAGAGAATTCTCAGAAATGCAAGGTGGGTTTAAAAGATGCTATGGTACTAAGAATTATCATTGATGATATCAGATGGATCTTGAATGACTGTAGAGAGCAAAAGAAGGATGTTTGTGTTTTATCAACTACGCAAAGACATTTGACTATGTGGATCACAATAAATTGTGGTTAACATTGAGAAAAATTAGAATCCCAGAACATCTGATTTTGTTCAGGCAAACCCTATACCTACACGAAGAATTTATTGTATAGTTAGAGCAAGGGAGCACTACATGGCTCACAATCAAGAAAGGAGTCTGTCAAGAAGGAATCTTTTCTTAATACCATTTCAATCTATATTCAAGTGACAGGACTTTATTAAGAGGAATGTAGTATCAGGATTGGAGGAAGACTCATCAATGATATACTTTATGCAGATAATGCAATCTTACTTGCTGAAACTGTGGAAAACTTGAGTTTGATCCAGAATATCAAGGACTGCAGCCTTCAGTGTGGACCATCTTTCACCATCAAGAAAACAAAGATCTTCCCCACTGGGTAAATAGGCAATATGATAGATGGAGAGAACAGTGAAGTTAATAAGGGTGTCATTCTGCTCAGATCCATGATCAACTCTCTTGGCACGAGCAGTCAGGAAAGTCAAAGACTAGTTACATTGGGAAAATCTACTGTTAAGGCCAAATGAGGAAATGCTGAAAATCACTGGGAATAAAAGAGATGCAAATCAAAATCACAATGAGATATCAATATCACCCCAGTTTTGCTGAAAAAGTTTAAAAGGAACAAGAAATAAATGTTGGAGAGGATGTAGAGATTGGTAGGATTGTAAAATGGTACAGTTACTCTGGAAGGACCACTCCAGAGTGCTAAAGGCAATGATGTCAGTCTAGAGATTAAAATGCATCTGATCCAGGCCACTGTCTTCTAAATTACGTGCTATGCATCTAAAAGCTGGACCAGGAGTAAGGATGACAGAAGAAGAATCAATGTCTTTGCTTTGGGAGGCTAGAGAAGAGTTCTATGTATAAAGTGAACTACCAAGAGAATAAGTACGTCTGTCTTAAAAAAGATGAAACCATTTTTTTCCTTGGAGTCAAGGATTATAAAACTGTCTCATGTACTTTAAGCAAGTTGCCAGGGGTGACCAGTCCTTGAAGAAGTACATCATACTTAGAAAGATAAAGGATTAGAACAGAAAAGGAAAACCATGGATGAGATGAATGACATAGTGACTCTACCAATGGTGTCAAGTGTGTCAGAGATAGCGAAGGGTGGCTGAGCATAGGGTAGAGATAAGAGTCATTGTTCATAGCATTCTTATTAGTCATAGTGAAGTCAAGTACACATAACAAGTTCAATCTTTGGCTGATGAGCAGTCTCCTGCCATGTGATTTACTGCCTCTGAAAATCTGGTGGAGGATAGACTAGAAGAGGTTTCCAACTCAAGGACAAAGAAAATCAACAACAAATTGTAAATGAAACTGGAAGGGATTGTCTATCTTTCTCCAACAAAGTACCAAGTGGATTAAAACCCTTGACTTTGGATTGGCAATAAAACTAACTTCTTACCCATTAGGCCAACAAAGATAATTTATGTAAAATAGATTTGTCAATGTATCATTCCAGCATACATCTATGTGAGCTAAACTCATAAAGAAAAGCAAGGAATGGAATCCAGAATGGCAAATACCTCTTTTGTGAATTGCAGGGAGATGGGCATGGCATAGTATAGGGTAAACAGGTGCTTCACAAGTGCTGGTATATCTATACTTTTATTGCATTAAAAGTACATTAACATGATGTATTTATATTGAATTATTTTATCCTGGTAGCAGGACTACTTATGTGTTAGACCATTAACAGAAAGATAAGAAACTGGAATCAATAAGAATCTCCAAGTGACAAAGTTGAGGCAATCTCTTCTGTCAAGATTTACAGCCTCTGGGTCCCAAGGAAGGGTGTCATGCATCAAAAGCAACTCAAGGTCAGTGAGTTTAAACTTTTCATATATTATTATTTTTACATGCTTGGTAGATTTCTTACTTTAATATATAATAAAAGAAGAAAATGTGAAATTAGAGCAAAGGAAATGAAATTAAAAGGATTAAGAGAGAAAGCAATGTTCTTTCTGTTAGGGTGGTATTTGACCATATTCTGTAAGAAATTTTGACAATTAAGTCTTTGGCATTCTAGGGAAAATGATATTTGAGATAAAATATTTCTAAGGCATGGTTTATTTGACGTATTCAAGGAACACTCAGGAAGTTAATGCAGCTGGAATATGAAAGGAGTGAGGAGAGTAGTAGGAGATAGTTTGCAGGGATAGTGGAAGGTTACATCTACTGATCACTAAAGTGTATGGGATAGTTGTTGTTAGGTGCCATTGAGTCAAGCATGATTTATAGTGACACTATGAACAAAAGATTTGAACTCTATTCTGTCCTGCACCATCCTCACACTTCCTGACACACAAAAGCCCGTTGCAGCAGTCACCTCATTAATCCATGTGGTAGAGGGTCTTCCTCTCCTTTGCCAACCCTCCACTCTTCCCAACATTATGTCCTTCTCCATGAGTTAGCACCCCCTAGCACATGTCCAAATTATGTGAGGCTAAACTTCATAATTCTTGCCTTCAAAGGGCTCCCTGGCTGCACCCTCTCCAAGGCATATCTGTTCATTATCTTGGCCATCTATCAGCATTATACTGCAGTCTGGTATCTGTGAGAGGAGAATTCAGATAGACTGTTTTGCCTTCGTGGACCTCTAAAATTTTCTCCCTATTTTTTATCATTTATTTTTGTGGAAAACATTTGCAATTTCTTTATATAACAAGCTACCACCTAAAATAGATTCTGTCTTTTGCAAGTTTTAGTGTTTTAAAATAAGCTCTCTGCTTTCTCTGTAGAGAATATACCATGTCATGACTAGAAGGAAGGCAACCATGTAAAATATGATTGCAACATTTCACATAAGAAAAGATGATAGTTCAGTTTAAAATGGATCTGTCCAATAACTTTTTTGACTCCTAGGATCCTATGTGGCAGAGAAGAATTACTCTATAGAAATTTTTTGGCTGTAATCTCAAACAAAAAAGATTATTTGAATTTTTCCCTGTGGTGCTGTTGGATATGTTTGAACTGTCAACTTTTGACTAGCAGAGCACTTAACTGTACCAACAAACTTCTCACATAATCTAGAGTAGGCAAAAGAAGTGGTATAATCATGGTACATTCTGAAAGTAGAGTCAAAAGAATTTCCTGCAGATTTTTACTAATTGTTAGTTGTTATTGTTAGGTGTCATGTTGTTGACTATAACTCACAGTGATCCCGTAAACAACTGACCAGAACGCTGTCCTATCCTGTGCCATCTTCACAATTTCTGACATATCAAGCCCATTGGTCTTTCTCTCTTTCACCTGCACCTTCTCAAGCATGATGTCCCTCTCAGCTTTATTCTAAGAAATTTGAAAACCTAGAGAAAATGAATAAATTACTACAAGCCCTACCCAGATTGACACAGACAGGTGCAAGGTGTTCCTTGAAGAGATCCAATTAACAAAAGGGAGGGGGAAGAACAGACCTGAAGAGACTCCCCTCACCCCAGAAAAAAAGTTTTGACCCAGATGCTACCATGGCTGAATTGCATCAAACATTCAGAGAGGAACTAACACAAATTCTGTTTCAATTACTTAAAAAGTAGAAAAGAAAGAACACTGCCATAGTCATTCTATGAAGCAAGCACAACCCCAATATCAAAATGAGACGAAGACATTATAAGAAAATAAAACTCTAAAACAATATTTTTCTTGAACACACATAAAATTCATTGTAACCAAGTGGGATTCATAATAGATGTGCAAGAATGGTTCAGTGTAAGAAAAACAATCAGTAATT
>NW_006400140.1:655013-655991 GCF_000299155.1 Elephantulus edwardii | reverse complement strand
TCATTCATTGTTGCACCCTTCTCAGAGACTTAATTTAAAAAAAGGGAAATAACCCAAGAAAATATCTTTTTATGACTGGCAGATCAATTTAGCAGAATGGTAGGATATAAGAACAATATACAAAATCAGTGAGAGTGGTGCACACTGGATATGGCTGTGCAAGGTGAGGGAAGTTGATTAAACACTGTAGAATTTTAAACAGATTGCATCTCAACTTCAAGAAAACAAATTCTCACCACTGGAATAATAGACACCATCACAGATGGAGAGAAGGTTGAACTGTCAACAACTTCATCTTCGATTCACAATCAGTACACCTGGTACGAGCAACAAAAAGCAGGAGGCATACTGCAATGGGAAAGTCTGAAGTCAGGTCCTCTCCAAATTATTGAGGAGCAATGATGTACATTTGAAGACAAAGGTACATTTGATTCAGACCATAGATTTTTCAGTCCTTTGGTATGCATTTGAAAGATGGACAATGAATACAAATGACAGAATTGATGCCTTTTATCTGTGTTGCTAGACAAGAATATGGAATATTCCATGAACTGTCAGAAAAAGAGATATATCTTACGGTGGTGCAGCCAAAGTGCTCCTTGGAAGCAAAGGTGATTAAGGTTATTCTCACAAACTTTGGGCATGTTTCAAGGAAAGGCTATTCCTTGGAGTGGGACATCATGCTTGGAAAGGACGAAAGATGGCAAAGGAGAAGAAGACCCTCAACCAAGTGAACTAACACGGTGACTGCAGCAAAGAACTTGAGTGTATCAGAGACTGTAAGGATGGCACAGGTCAGCACAGGTTTCAGAATTGCTGTCATAAGGTTTGTATGAGTTGCATTTGTCCTAACAACACCTAACAACAACAATATAAAAAGTTACAACCACAATATACTTATATTTCAAATAGTTTCCATTTTTTAGCTGTAGGAGACATAGATTGTGAGTGTGTTAAGCTGTTGTTGTTCTTGTTGTT
>NW_006400140.1:626979-636493 GCF_000299155.1 Elephantulus edwardii | reverse complement strand
TGGACCTTGGCAGAAAGCAAGGAATACCAGAAGAATGTCTATCTGTGCTTCATTGACTATGCAAAGGCTTTTGACTGTGTGGATCACAATAAGCTGTGGCTGACTCTGAAAAGAATGGGAATCCCAGAACATTAGATCGTGCTAATGCGAAACCTATACTTGGATCAAAAGGCAGTCGTCAGAACAGAGCAGGGAGACACTGGATGGTTCAAAATCAAGAAAGGTTTCCATCAGAGATGTTTTCTTGATATTGAGATACAATCCATACCTAAGGCTCTATTCCTTGATCTCTGCAACAAGTACGTCATGTCTTTTGTTCTTTTGCTAGCCCATGGAATATTCAATACTCTTCTCCAGCACTGTGATTTAGAGGCATCTATTATTTTTCTTGTCATTTTTTTTTGTTTGTTGTTCATTGCCGAACTTGTAGATCAAAACAAGTACTTGAAAAGACCATGGTTTCAATCAAGTCTTGTTGTTATGTGCCATCGAGTCACTTGCAACTCATAGCAATACTCTATACAATAGCCCTCAAATCAACTCTATCCTGTGCTAATTTTACTGTCTCTGACATACCCACCCTCATTACCCCAGTCACTGTATAAATCCATCTCATTGATGGTCTCACTCTCTCTTTCTCCATCCCTCCACCTTTCCAAGCATGATGTTCCTTCTCTCTCCAAGGCCTGGTCCCTCCTTGCAACATGTCCACAATATGTTAAGTGAAGCGTCAGAATCCTTGCCTCCAAGAGCAGCCTGGCTTGAGCCTCTCCAGGATGAACCTGTTTGTTTTCCTGGAAGTCCAATGTATATTCAACGCTCTTCTCCAGAACCACAGCTTGTAGGAATCAATTCACTTCCTATTATCCCTAGTCATTGACCACCTCTCTGACACATAGCAAGCAATTGTGAAGCCTATGGCCTGAATCAAGTGCACCTTAGTCTCCAGATAGATGTCATTGCTCTTCAGTACTCTGGAGAGGTCCCTGACAGCTGACATTCCCAATGCAATTTGTCTCTTGATTTCTGGCTGCTGGTACCAAGAGTGTTGATCATGGAGCCAAGGAAATGAAAGCTTTTAACAATCTCAACCTCTTAGCCCAGAGGTGAGAATCTTTGTTTTATTGATGTTGAGCTTCAATCCATGTTGAAGGATTAATGTGTACCTTAATCTTTAAACTAGGATCATTTCCCTTAGAATTTTAGATATGTCCTTGAAAGTCAAAATTCCCAAGGAACAAATTTTCTGATCTCTTAGGTGCTGGTACCGAAGTTTCTGATTGTGGATACAACAGCAAGATGAAATAATTGACAATTTTAATTTTTTTTATTTTCTCCATATATTGTGATGCTATCTATCAGCCCAGTGGTGAGGGCTTGTTTTGGTGGCTTGTTTGGGTTTGTGTTTGGGTTTTTTTTGTCTTCTTGATGTTAAGATATAATCTAAATTGAATGCTATAGTCTTTGTTCTTCCACAAGTAAACCTTTCAAACCTCCTTCATTTTCTGCAAGCAAAATATCTACAGGTTGTTGATGAGGTTCCCTCCCCCTAATTTAGCAGCTTAGCTCTGCTTATATACTATATAGCAAATATACTGCATCTTGTTAAGACTGTTACCTAATCAAAGGTCTCACATATGACAAAAAAAAAACACAACAAAACAAACAAAACAACTTGTAAGCAAGATGTACTTACTTCTTTAGCTTTTTAAAGGGAGTTAATATCTTGCCTAAACTTACATAAATATCAAAAGATATGTAGCTCTTTTTTGGTCTCCAGAAGAATTTGTGCTGCTATCAGTCTTTGACTGCCATTTCCTTACCTATATTTCTTTTTTCTTCTTGATATGTTGTGCCTATTAAACTACTTTTCTTGGATATTTGTATTTGCAGTGCTCAAATTTTTTTTCACCTACAATGTGAGTAAATTAAAAGTGAGATAAAATTGGCTCTTTCTCCTTAGATATGAGACAAAGCTAAGTATAACGTTAAACCTTAGTAATAATTAGAATTTTTTAGAAAACAAATAGAAAGTTTTATTTAGCTCATATTAACTATTAATTATAATGAAACTAGCAAACTAGAAAATTAGTAAGTCAACAAAGACCAACATATTTTCACATTTTTTGTATAATATTTCTACAAGTAATTTCTGTTGCTATAATGTTCCTACCAATAATTCCTGTTGCTATTTAGCCTCAGCAACCCAATGTAGGGTTTCAAGGAGTTAGAACTGACTGCACAAAAATGAGTTTCAGTTTTTTTTTAAATATTTCAAGAAACAAGGTAAATGTTCAGTAATATAACAAAATGATGCCCTTCCTGCCAAGTTTGTGATTACTCAATAACTGAGACCTGTACTTCATAGGACTTTCCCAGGCCTGTTATTTAACAAGTAGACATTCACTCTGTAATATTTATTTATAAAAGCCATAAAGAAAATAAAAAATAAAAGAATAGATGGCTCATCCTGCTTCCTAATATGTCTTAATCATGGAGCTCCACCAAAATCTGCCTACCACAGTGGCACAGATTTCAGTATCATAGCAACCCTAAGTTGCCTCAGCACAGCAAACAGAAGGGCAAGTGCAATACCATTTAGAACAATGCTCTTCCTAAACACAGTTAACACCACACCCACGGGTCACTTTTAAATACAAAGGCCCATCCACCAGGTCCTGTTTGAACAAGAGGCTTCCAGCCCACAGGTGATTGTTAACAAAATAAGAAATGACCAATCATCTTACACTTGATTGTTAACAAAATTTAAAAAAAAAAACCAAGCAAAATAAAAAAAGAAACAAAACCACAACAACTTCCAAACAGTTGACACCCAGCTTTCAAGTAAATTAAAAACACCCTCTAGAATCCAACTGTTTTGAGATGTGGTATTAGGGGGAAGCACTGAACAGCCCATGGATGTCCAAGGGAACAAACAGATATATCTTAGAAAGGGTGCAGCTGAAGTGCTCTTTGGAGGTATGAATGATGAGGCTTCACTCCATATCCTTTGGGCCTGTTGCTAGGAGGGGTTATTCCTTGAAAAATACATGATACTGGGAAGGGGGAAGGGTGCAGGGTTGGAAAAGAGGAAGACCCTCAACCAGATGAATTGACATGGTGACTGCTACAATAGTCTCTTGTATATTAGGGTCAGGAAGTAGTATGAGGATGATACAGGCTAGAATAGGATTCAGATCTATTGTTCATAGGGTTGTTTATAGTAGTACTCAACTTGACAGCACCTAACAATAGCAATATTTCAAGGACAGAGTAGAATTGCTTCATAAGATTTGCCAGTCAGCAATATATATAGAAGTAGTTCCTACATGATTGTCTCATGCACAGTTTAGTGAATTTGAACACAATCTTTTATTGAGCAAGTACTGATTAATTGTTGAGTTTTTCTTTCTTTCTAGATTTTACTTATATTTGAAGTTGTATTTGAAAGTAAATGATTTTCCTTCATCATTAATTATATTCTCATTAACCAAGTATCTGTCGAGGAAATAGGAAACTAAATTATAACACCCAATTTCTACTTAATAGACTTATAGATACAGATGATTTGCACATAAGTATGTAAACAAGAAAATAAAAATTCTAGCCACTGAACTGATAGGTGACATCACAATAGATAAAGAAATGATTGAGGGTGTCATGACTTCATCTTTCTGGGATCCATAATAATTACCTTTGATACTGGCAGTCAAGAGGTCAGAAAGTTTACTGCACTGGTAAAGTCTGTAATCAAGCACTTGTCTAAATTATTAAGGAGCAATAATGTCAGTTTGACCACTACTGTGCTCCTGATTCATGTCATAGTCTTTTCAGTCACTTACTATGCATCTGAGACCTGGGCAATGACTTAAAATGACAAAAGAACTGATGCCTTTGAATTATGGTTTTGGTATAGAGTTCTGGATGTCCCATGGAATACCAAAAGATCAAACAAATATGTCTTGAAAAAGGTAGAGCCAGAGTGCTCCTTGTAGGCAAAGATGATTAAGCTTAAGCTCCCTTAGTTTGGACATGTTGTTTGAAGAGGTTATTCTTTGAAGAATGACTTCAGGATGACCGACACAATGACTGTAGCAATGGGTTTGAGGGCATCAGAAATTTTAAGGATGGTACAGAATAGGACAGAGTTTAGATTTATTGTCCATAAGGTCACTATGAGTCATACTGGACTCAATGGCACTTATACTGGACTCGATGGCACTTAACAATAGCAATAATAAAACAAAAAAAGGATAATTTTTCCTCCTCTGCATATCTTGTTGTTGTTGTTAAGTGTTATCACATCAAGAATGACTCATAGTGACCCTAGGAACAAAAGATCTGAACTCTGTTCTATAACTATCGTCTCTCTAATATTCATAGTTTCCAAAGGCCTGCTGTTTAGAAAGTAGATGCCAATCTTACTTTCAAGCCTATTTTAATCTAAGAACTCTATCAATCCCTGTCCACCATGGGTAACCATTATGACATTTGACTCATCAGTGGGTACAACATTCAGTGTCACAGCAACCCCAAGTTATTTCAGTAAAGCAAAATGACAAACAAGTACTATACCACTTACAACAATGGCCTTCCCAAATACAATAAATAGAATTTAGAAGTAGGGCCCAACTGACTTTCAAATACAAAGGTCTTCCCACCAGGCTCTTATTGACTTAAACAAGAACTCAAAACAAGGTCTTTTAACAAAAGATCTGCATATACACCCAGATTATTAAATCTTACTTTTCCTACATGCAGTAGATATAGCTACATTCTTCTAATAATCATTATATGTATATATATCTTCATATATCTTAATTATGTACATATTTTTATTATATTTTCAAAGGTAAAGGCAAATGGACAAGTGGATATTATACTAAATGCTAATATTGTCACCCCATTAAATTTTACTAGTATACAGGTATTCAGATTGAGAAGACTTTTGAATTTAAGGTACTCACCAATTAATATATGGCCAATAAACTGGAAGAGATTTATTTCTGTGGCCATTCCAATGAAAGATGAACCATATAAATGTGGAAATCAAGGAACAATTGTCACACATGAGTAAAATCTCTGAAAATAATTCAAAAAGGTATACAAAAGTACATTGACAGGGATCTGTAAAAATTCAAGCTGATTCATAAGAAATACGAAATAAAGCATATCAACATTATGCTAGCTTTTCAGACTATCCCCTCAAGAACAACTTATATCATCATTAACAAAAGTTAAACCTTCAGTCAAAACAAAGAATACCAGAAAGATGTTTAATTGTGATTCATTGGCTATGCATTAGACTATATGAATCACTAGACATTATGGATAACATGAAGAATTGCAGAATACTCAATTGTACTCAGGCAAAACTTATAGGAAGACCAAGAGGCAGTTGTTCAGACACATCAAAGGGTTACTATGTACTTTAATACCAAGAAAACTGTGAAGTACAGTTTTATTCTTTTCCCATACTTATTCTGTACATCTAGCAAATAATCTGAGAAGCATGACCATATGAAGAAGGGCCATCAGAATTGGAGGGGAAAAAATAATCATCATTAGCCATGTACATACATAGCATAAATTTTCTTCCTGAAAGTGAATGGAAATTTGAAGCATTTACTGATGAAGATCAAAGACTACAGCATCAATATTATGGATTATATTTCATTATAAAATAAAGTCCTTACAATTTGACCAACAAGCAACATCATGATACACATAGCAAGTGCTGAAATTATAAAGAATTTCTTTTCACCTGACTATAATCAACATTCATGGAGATCATAGTCAAGAAATCAAGCCACTTATTGCTTTGGATCAATTTTCAGCAAAATACTTCTTTACAAGTTGTTGCTGTGTACTGTTAAATCAGAACTAACTCATAGCTGACTCTCTATGAGGTTTTCAGAGGCTATAAATCACACAGGAGGAGATTGTCCATCCTTATCTCCTGGTGAATTCAAACCATGTGTCTGTCAATGGGATTTTAGTGTAAAATACAGATAGATGATAGATAGATAGATAGATCGATAGATCGATAGATCGATAGATGATAGATAGATAGAGAGATGATAGATAGATAGATAGATAGATAGATAGATAGATAGATAGATAGAATTATACAGATAGATAGATGTTGTCGATTGTCTTCTAGTTGAGCATGACTCATAGCAACTCTATCAACAAAAGGCCTGAAGCCCCTCTACAATTATCAACACTTATCAAAGTTCATAGAGTTTCCTTAGGTATGTTGTTTAGAAAGTATATGCCGCTCCTGCTTCCAACACACACACACACACACACACACATTTTACTTGTATATTAATAAAATACTGAGAAATGGTAAAAAAGAATCCCTTTCTCATTTCCTTTATATGGTACTCTCAGTAATAATTTCAAATGATATTTTCTCCAACATAATCTCATCATTGTTGACTATCATCATATCCAACAATATTATGTCTTCACAAGGACTTTGAAAGTGATAGTTACTCCTTACCTACATTTCTACACATAGAAAGTATCCAAGTAAATGTATAACCCATGGCTTCTAAATATTTCACTGGCATTTCTATACCTTGAAGAATTAGTTGAGTATTTGAATTTCCCCTTTCCATTTATGTTTGAAAAATAGTGTTTTGCTGTATGCATTACCTGTGAATACTACTCACATTTATCTCATGAACTGAAACATATACATGGAAAATTACATATTCTTTTGACTAATGTAACTTCTCATATTGTGTTGCTTTTCTCTGAATTGTTACCATATAGCATCCAATACTAATATTAGGTTTAGCAACAATATTTTAAAAAAATAATTATCTGAAAGTGAGAAATCTTAAGACACTATTAGAGAAAAATCCATTAGTGAATTGGCATATTCTTAAGGAAATACATAAATTTTCTCCGCAGTTATAATAATAAGAACATAAAATAAGTTTATCTGGCACTTAAAATCCATCATACTCCAAGATTTTATTTTCATTTAAAAAGTGCCTATAGAAAATAATTCAGTGACTCAATGATTTCTAATAATTTTTAAGCTCATATATATTGGTTACCCCTTATTTTCCCCATCATCAATAAAATATGGCCAGTTTATCTAACTATGAAATCGGGGTGCTGTGATCTAATAATTGCTGGTGATTGACTTGTGAATGTTCCTAACAAAAAAGATCAAACAACGTTTGTAAAATATAGTCTTGGTGATAAAAATAATATAGATTATATGATAGAATTTTAAATGACCAGCAACTATTCATAGTAAATACTTTTTAATTTTTACAACAAAGTAAATGATAAGTATAAGAATGCACCTTAGTAAATGAGGTATACATAAATTAAATTAACTGGAAGCTGAAGAAATGAAAAGTAGTCCACAGGGACCAAAATATACCACAAGTCTATCCATGCTGAATTTAAGGACCATCTCTAGGACAGGTTTGAGACATTAAATACCATTAAGTGAAAATGAGAGGAAGTGTGGGAGGTCATCAAACCAGAAAGAAAACAAAATGTCATTGCAAAGACAGAGGAAAAAGAAAAAGAAAAATTAAATGGGTGTCAGAAGAGACTATATAAATGGCATGAAACAAAAAGAAGTCAAAATAGATGGGAGATCTCCAAGTAAGGAGCAGAACAGATATAAAAGGGCAGCTCAAGATGATGAACCACAGTATTATCATGAAATGTGCAAAAATCGAGTCAGAGAACAAAAAGGGAAGAACTCATCAGCATTTCTCAAGCTGAAAAACAAGTCCAAACTTTGAGGTGCAATACTAAGAAATTCTACAGGCACAATCTTTTTAATTATTTTCTGGGGGGGGTAAGTTTCCAGTCATTCATAGTTTCACTTTTCTCCCTGCCTACCTCTTCCCCTGCCCCCAATTCACTCTTCTCTTTGAAAAGTAAAAGAAAATTTCTTGCATTTCTCTGAAATTCTTCCCCTCCCAAGTCCACTCCACTGAGCAGCCTTCATTTTGGACTCCTTTCATCACAATAATACCCTATCATATATCCTTTTTAAACAATTCTCTCCCTCATCTATTTCAATGCAGTATACATCATTCCTCCCCTCCTTCTCTGTCGTGCCTCAACCCCAGTGTCAGTCCCATGTTATAACAGTGGCCCTATGCAATACTTATCCTTTTGTGAGATATTTCACTCCTCCTAATATCCTTCAGGGTTATCCATTTTGCATAATATTTCATGAGTTTATTGTTTGTCAATGCTGCATAGTATTCCATTGTGTGAATATACCAGACCTTCTCTATCCATACTTTTGTTGATGGGCACTTGCGTTGTTCCCAGCTCTTTGCTATTGTGAACAAGCCCTCAATAAACATGGCCGTGCATATATCTGCTTGGGTGGCAGTTATGGTTTCTTTAGGGTAAATTTCCAGTAGTGGAATTGCTAGGTCAAATGATATTTCCATTTGCAACTTTTTGAGAAGGCACCCTACAGACTTCCATAGTGGTTGTACCTTTTAAACTCCCACCAACAGTGTAAAGGGCTCAATCTTGTATAATCCAGGAAGCATTCAAAAAAAAGATTAAAGGAACACAAAGAATTACTGTATCAAAAATAGTTAACAATAAAAATTTCAAGATGTATCATATAAATAAAAACCAATGGTAATCAATAATGTCAGCCTAGAGACCAAGGTGCACCTGATCTAATTCACAATTACTTGCTATGCCTCAGAAAGGTGGACAATGACTAAGAATGACTGAAGAAGAATCAATTCCTTTGAGCTGTAGTGCTGGAGAAGAGTATTGAATATACTTTGGACTGCTAGGAGAACAAATAGATTTGTCCTAGAAAGGGTCTCCAGGATGCTCCTTAGAGGTAAGGATTCTGAAGCTTCCTCTGACATATTTTGGGCATACTTTGGAGAGAGACATCATGCTTGGAAGGGTGGGGGGACAGCGCAAGAGAGAAAAACACTCGATGAGATGAGTTGACTCAGTGACTGGGGTAATGAGAATAGGTGTGTCAGAGACAATAATGTTGGAACAGAATAGAACAAGTTTCAGCCTATTCTACCTAGGATCAAGGATTACTATGAGTCACAAGTGATTTGATGGCACATAACAACAACAAAAGAACAATGATCAAGGATGAAGTTTAAGCTACACTGAGAGCAACCGCAAAAAACAAACAACCAAACAGACAACCAAACACAGAAATCAATGGAATACCAATGGGCATGCTTCAACTAACAGATGCTCTAAATATGTCCAGCTGATTATGCCAGGAATTTGGAGGTAATTTATCTTGCTGACTGAGTGAAACAGATTCAGATTTTTACCCCATTTCCAAGAAAGATGCTCCAACAGAATGTGGGAATTATTGAACAATGTCATTAATATCTCCTGCAAGCAATATAGAGTTGAACATTGGCTCTTCTTGCTTCTGACGTATCCAAAGCTATTTCAACTTTTTTTAGCAAACAATTAAAAATGTGGACATTATAAAACATATCTTTAACATCACATACAA
>NW_006400140.1:625534-626504 GCF_000299155.1 Elephantulus edwardii | reverse complement strand
GGCGACTCGACGGCACATAACAACAACCACATAACATCAGGGATATTGCTTATGTCAGATGGATCCTGGCAGAAAACGGAGAATCTAGAAGAATGTCTGTTTCATTTTTGTTGACAATAAAAAAGTATCTGACTGTTTGGATCATAAGAAATTATGGCTAACATTGAGAATAGGAATTCCAGAGTACTTAAATGAAAAAATCTGTAGTAGACCAAGATGCTGTTGTCTAAACACTGCAGGGTTTAAAATTAGAAAGGATATGTGTCAAGGTTGTGAACTTTCTCCACACTTATTCAATCAGTATGTTGATAAAATAACTCATAAAACTGGACTCTGTGAAGTAGAATGTAGCACCAGGCCTGGAGAAAGACTAATCAAAAACCTGAATTATGCAGATGACACACCCTGTATTTGAAAATGTGGATGTCTTGAGATGTTTGCTGTAGAAGTTCAAGGACTACAGTCTTCAATATGGATTATATCTCAACATAAAGCAAACAAAAATGAACCTGCTGGGCCAATAATAAGCAACAACAGATGGAGAAAGAATGGAAGTTGTTAATTATTTAATCTTTCTTGACTCAACAATTAATACCTTTGATACTAGATGATACTAGAAGTCAGGAGACCAGGAGCTATAATACTGCATTGGGCAAGTTAGCTGACAGGAATCTCTCCAAAATACTGAAGAGCAATGATGGCTATTTTAAGACTAAGGTGCACTTCATTCAGGCCATGATCTTTCAATCACTTGTTATTCATCTTAGAGCTGGACAATGAATAAGGACTACCCGAGAAGAATGGACACCTTTGAGCTGTGGTGTTGGCAGAAAGCTATCGAGTATTTTATGGATTATCAAAAGAACAAACAGATTCATCTTGGGAAAAGTGCAGCCAGACTGCTTCTTTGAGGCAAAGATGGTAAAACACCATCTCTCAGACTTTGGGCATGTTGTCAGGAAGGTCTATT
>NW_006400140.1:623290-624687 GCF_000299155.1 Elephantulus edwardii | reverse complement strand
TTTCCAAGCTTCCACATTTCAAAGCATGATAACCCTTTCCCAGGAATAGCTTCTCCTAGTAACATGCCAAAGTATGTAAGATGAGGCTTTGTCATCTTTGTCTCCAAATGACATTCTAGCTGCACATTTTCCAAGACATGTCTACTTCTTTTTTTGGAAGTCTTTGAAATCTCCAGTACTCTTCTCCAATACGACCGTTCAAAGATACCTGTTCTTCTGTCATGTTTATTCATTGCCCAGCTTTCAGAGTGATAGAAAAGATCATGTTATTTTTATAAAGTATAGTATTATTAAATAGACACTACTTGAAATTATATGTAGTTTTAATTGTACCATATCTTGCTGAAAAGATACACAATCTATCGTACCCTTCTTCAAAAATTCTTACATGTACAGATTAATCAAATCAATGATATTCTTTACCTGTGCTATAATTTTTTCTACCTAACTCCATAGAATTTCACCACCCTTAACCTCCATAAAATCTTTATCTACATTTTAGAACAATTGTTTAATTATTCTAAGTAACTTAGAATAATTAGATTTTAGAGTTTAGAAAAGTTGTTGAATTATTTGGTCTTAGAAAGTTCTTTACTACACCATGATCCTCAAGGCAATTATTCTTTAGTAATTCAGCTGGTAAATGATGTAATTTGATAGTAACCTTAGGGAAAAGTTTTAGTGCCACAATTTTTCTGACACCATGGGCATTGATAATGAATCTAAGCAAGATTAAATTTATGACATTTTCAGTTCTTTATCCAATTGTGATGTTATTTACTGTTTCTAGGATGAGAATATTTGTTTTCTTGATATTCAGTTGCAATCTATATTGATGACTATAGTATTTGAACTCTGCATAAGTGCTTTAAGTCTTCTTCACTTTTTGCAAGTAAGGTTGTGTTATCTGCATAAAAGAAGTGGTTGATGAGTCTTCCTCCAATTCTGATGACATTCTTTTTCATCCAGTCCAGAATCTGAAATTGTTTACTCAACATACACTTATACAGATATAGAGAAAGGATACAACCATAACTCTCACCTCCTCCGTTTTTAAATAATGCAGTGTTTCCATACATAGTTTCACAATGAGCACAATTAAATGTGCTAGAATTTCCATTCTTCTCATTGCTAGTAGCTATAATTTGTACGATTAACGTAGTCAACTGCCTTTGCATTACCAATTGATTAGAAAAGAGTGGAAATTATCTAATAATACCATTGAAACAATATCATTAATATAATGTTGTTTGTTGTTGTTGTTATGTGCCTTCGAGTCACCTGCGACTCATAGTGACCCTATGCACAACAGCCCTAAACTCCGCTCTGTCCTGTGCCAATCGCACTGTCTCTGACACTCCCATCCCAATTATCCCAGTCACTGAATCAATCCATCT
>NW_006400140.1:620864-621935 GCF_000299155.1 Elephantulus edwardii | reverse complement strand
TTGATTATGCAAAGACAAGCATTTGAACCAGAACCTAAAAATTAGAATTTGTTTCTACCCCATCATTTTTTTATTGTGCAAACGTGACTAAGTATTTTAATCTCAATTATAAATAAGGAAATAATCCCTCATAAGCCAGTCATGGGAAAGATACAAGATGTAAGAGTAAACACAAGATGGAAAATTAAAACAAGTGCATGAGAACCAAAATATGATCTTGAACATTCCACCTGAATATAACAATAATCTTAAGAATAGATTTGAATCATTGAACACTGATGATTGAAGATCAAATGAGTTGTGGAATGATATCAAGGGTATCATTCATGAAGAAAGTAAAGGGTCATTACAAAGACAGAGGTGAAAGAAAAAACTAAAATGGATGTCAGAAGAGGTCCTAAAAATTGCACTAGGGCATTGAGAAGACAAAACAAAGGGAAAACATACTGAAGTTAAAGAGCTGAATAGAAGATTTGAAAAGGCAGCTCAACAAGAGAAAGCAAAATATTACAATGGAATGTGCAGAGAGCTGGAATTAGATAATAAAGAAAGGAAGAACATGCTCTGCATTTCTCAAGCTGAGAGAAATGAAAAACAAATATAAGTGTCAAGTTCCAATATTGAAAGATACTATGGGTGGTATGTTGATCCAGAGAGCATCAAAAGATGGAGGGTATACACAGAGTTACTGTACCAAAGAGAACTGACTGACACGGAAAAATTTTATTAAGCACCCTATGAGCAAGAGCTGTGTAGTGAAGGAGGAAGTGGAAGCTGCATTGAAGGCATTGGAGAGAAAAAAAGACCTTAGGAATCAATGAGATACCATTGATTTGTTTGTTAAGAGATGCAGCCCTGGATGTTCTCACCAGTGGCTGCCAGGAAATTGGAGGATATTTGTCTTGCCAACAAATTTTAAGAGGTTTATGTTCGTCCCCATTCCTAAGAAAGGTTATCCTACAGTATCTGAAAACTATCAAACAAAGCCACTTATAGTGCATGCAAATTAAAATACTGGGGAAGATAATTCAAAATGGCCTAGAACAATTCTTAGATAGGGAACTGCCAGAA
>NW_006400140.1:619708-620142 GCF_000299155.1 Elephantulus edwardii | reverse complement strand
GAAGTTTCATAACTTTAGTCTCAATTTAAGGTAATATTCATGTAGGTATTTCAATCACTGATTTGGCAGTGATAATGATAGTAACATTATCTTACTGAACTGAACTTCACTTTGTAAATAATAAAGAAACATAAATTCATGTTCCCAGCTTTAAAAAAAAACTGAAGAATCAAGAAATTTTTCAATGAATAGTAATATATTTTATCACCAACTCACTAACATTTAATGATAGAAGCACCTTTTCTGCAATTACATTTGGACATCAAATATATGGTGATGTGATATGTGTGTGAAATTATCAAAGAGCCCTCCTGTTTAATATGGTCTCCCTTGCTCAAGGCCTAAATGCAGTCATTGCGTAAGGCAAGATTTTAACAAATTCTTTTAAATAATACCTAATAAAGTAATAGTGTCTGCTCTCAGTTTTAAATGAA
>NW_006400140.1:614154-614849 GCF_000299155.1 Elephantulus edwardii | reverse complement strand
TGATAAAGGTCATTTCTGAATTCTACTAACTCCATAAGGAAGAAAATTCTCCATCCAAAACACAAAACTGGTACTGAAAAAGTCAGACAAGCCCTCACATGCCTCATTCCTACTTTTACCAATTCTAATGACAACTATTGCACTGTTATTGTGTCCTCTCCTCCACTTGCTGGAGAAGAATATTGAGTGTATGGCGGACTGCTAAGAAAACAAACCGATTTATCCTAGAGAGCGTTAAACAAGACTGCTCCTTGGAGGCAAGGATTCTGAGGCTTCGTCTGACATACTTTGAACATGTTGTAAGGAGGGACTGGTCCTAGAAGAGAGATATCATGCTTGGGAGGTTGGAGGGACAGCACATGAGGGGAAGATCCTCTACGATGTGGATTGATTCAGTGATTGGGGTAATTGTGATGGGTGTGTCTGAAGCAATGTGATTGACACAAGTTACAGCAAGGTTTAGGGCTGTCATACATAGGGTCACTATGAATCACAAGCAGCTTGAAAGCACATAACAAAAACGACAACAACAACAACAATCCACTTTAATGGTCACACAGTAGTAAAACAGACAAACAAAACCTTTGAGGTGTCAAAACCCTTGAAAATTGGCTTTTCTAGCCATTGTGTTAGCCCTTTGAGGCAGGAAGGTCTCTAGGTACCATAACTGCAGACATCTAAACAGCTGTGGGGCC
>NW_006400140.1:596567-612734 GCF_000299155.1 Elephantulus edwardii | reverse complement strand
CCCTGCCAGGATTTTACTTTAAAAGAAGTTGGCAAGTATGCTTAACTCATGATGATCACCTGGGTCTACTAAATGAGTGAAAGTGGGAGATATCCAGTTATGAAGAGATAGATTGAATTTGGACATTTTCCTTTACCACTGTCCACCTGGCATGATGAATGGATAAGTGAAGAAGTGTTGCTGGTTTATAAAGCAGGGAGTCATGTGGATTTCTGATGTGCTGACTTAGCCCATGTCTAAGGTTGAGTGAAAGGAACAGCCAGTTGGAAACACATGAAAAATTGTGGACTCCTGAGTTTGTGGCTGATGTCGATTTGGACCTAGCCATGGATGGCTGGTGATGTGTATCAAAACTCAATCACAATAATAGAAGATATTTCATTCTGTGAGCCAGTGTTTATTACTGTTACTTGATGATTTACTCTGGACTGGACTTTTGTAGATGTGGATGCTCAAAGTTTTAACTATAATAGAAGATTCTTCAGAGGAAAAAGACAGGCTTGTTTTCTCAGAGTATTAGTTTGATAGGACTGGGAGAATCAGAAAATAACTATCTAAAATGGAGGATTTAGACTTAAGTAATGAAATATTGGGATTATATTGTTGATATTGTCTTTAGGTGCCATCAAGTTGATTACAACTCATAGTGACCCTATGAACAAAAGAGCAGAACCCTGTTCTATCCTGCGCCCTCCTCACGCTTTCTGACACACAAGAGCTCATTGCAGCAGTTATTGTATCAATCCACCTGCTATAGGATCTTCCTATCCTTTGCCGACCTTCCATCTTTCCTAACATCCTGTCCTTCTCCAAGGAATAGCACCTCCTAGAAACATGTCCAAAGTGTGTGAGGAAAAGCCACATCATTCTTACCTTCAAAGTGCACTCCAACTTATATACCTCTGTGAATATAGATGATAGTGAGGGAAGGTTGTTTCTTCAGATATTTAGATACAATGAAACTCTAGGAAGTGTTCTAGTGTGTCAAAACTTGAAAATTGACTTTTCTAGTCATTGTGTTGGCTTCCATTGGGCTGGGGGGATATGATCTTCAGCTATCTTAACTGCAGACACGTAATCTTGCAAATCATCAACAGGTGCGAGACCAATATAAGCTAATGCTTTCTACACTGTGAGAGAGGGTGGTAACAATGGTAGAGAGATTGTGAAGAGACTGTGAAACAGCTAGGAAGAAATCGTGGCAAGGTGTAACCAGAGGAACCTAGGAGATAAAGGTCAAAGTTAAAGGTTTTGTTTGCTGGATGATTGAAGGAAAAGCCTACTTATGACTGCTTTGATATAAAGTTTGATAGATAATTGAAGAAAACTAGAGGCTTCATTCATTGTGCTGTTGACTTTCACTAATTGAGGAATTGTGCCTTGTTAATATGCCTTGTGACTGCTGGATTAAACATGGATTTGCTTTGTTAGATATTCTTTGCCTCCCTCTCCACTCCCCAACCTATTTCTCTAATAAACCTCACAACTGTGAGTAAAGTCTGTGAATATTGCAACAAACATTGGACCAAATGCTTAGTAGAAAAAGGTGCAGGAGAATAGGAGGTGGTAGGTCTGACCTTGTAGTGGTTTTGGTACTATGGATATTACTAATGGGGACACTTGCCATTTACAAAGTGGGTACAAGTCAGACTTAGACACCCCCAGGTTTATTAAAGAAATCAGCAGGTTGCAATTCATGCTGGAAGCAAGAAACAATACTTTATTTGGGAACGCTTCTAAGTAATGTTTGCAGGTCCTTTGAACTTTATTAATGTAACAAGATTATATTAGGCTGCTAATGCAGGATTTCCCTCAACTCCTAATCTTGTGGAAAGCTGTGGGGAAAGCCTGTGGCTCTAGTTCCAGAGGTCAGCAGTCCCTGGTCAATTCTGTTTCACATTGGTCACTGTTTCTCTGTCAATGATGCTGCTTCTCGCATCTAAGTCTTTGTATGAGGCTCACAGGAGTCTCTGGTTTCAATGAATGTGTACAGGACTCAGATTGTTTTAGGTACTATCTAGATTTTCATCTTCTATTTCTGAATGTGTTCAAGTAAAACTTAGAATGTTAAGACTAACCAAACTCATCATCATCAGTCTTCACATCTTATCACGTGTTCTCACCAAGCAATGTGGCCAAAGCCAAGAAGAATTGCTAAAGAAAGTTATTTTGGAGGGAGGAGGAAGCCAATAAAACCAAATCAACAACAGCAACAACAACAACAAAATACAACAAAACAAAACACAAAACCCCACTACATCACAGTAACCAATCGGAAAAAGAGAATTTTATCAAATAGATGAATGATGTTAAGTTTTACACTCTTTTATTTTTGGATTAGCATTCCAGTTTCTTGAAAAAAAATTTTAGTAATTGAAAAGTAAAGAAAGACTTTACTCTGTGAACTTGTAGTTTGAAATGAACCCTATTTCATAGAATAACATGACCGGAAAAAAAAAAAAAAGAATAACATGACCGGTACTTTCAGTTGTGAAAGTATGATCTAAGAAAGAAGCATAATCATAGAAACTAAGTTAAGATAAAAGATGTTTAAAAAATTAGCTGTGACTTAAGCTATAAAAGAATTCAAAGTTAATACCTGAAGGTATTTATAGGATAAAGATATGATTCTGTATCTTGGAAGACAAGATAAACCATTGATCTGCTTTATCTATCAGATATGATTATCCCGGAAATGGGGATATGCTTGAGGGTTAGATAAAAACAAGAAAACAGATTTGAAAAGGAAAAGCAAATCAGAGGTGACAATAAAACAACAACAACTACATTCACAGTTTTGTTGTTGTTGTTCTCTATTATTACTATTGCAAGAATTATCAGGTCAGATTTGCAAAATTTTGAAATTGTTCTCTATAGACTTCTACTGCTAATAAATGTTCTGAATTATAAAATAAGATCACAAGCTTGCTAGGGAAATAAATATCCCATTTCTGTTGTAAATGATAAATTGAATTTTATTTCACCAAATATGCATAAAATTTGAATACCTTTACCTGTAAATGTGACAATTTTGAGAACACAGTTTTCCTTTGTGTATATTAAAGAAATAAGGTTGTAGTAATGCCAAGGCATGTGAACACCTACAAGAAACATCAAAGCTAAAGATGGTGAAAGGAGACAAGTATTTTCTCCTACTTTCAAAAGAGAAAAGTAGCTTTTATAACAGAATTGGTGCCCTAATTGTAAACTTCTATACATATTCTGAGAGAATACATTTCTATTTGTTAAAGCCATCTATTTACGGTTTTCTCTTACAGCATCACTAGATATAACTAAGAGATGATTTGGTTCTAGAATTGAGGTGCTGCACTATCAGATACCCAAAATACCTAAGTAAATTTAAATCTATGTAAAAAGTAAATCTTAGAAGATAGAAAAATTCTTGCAACTGGATCAATAAGCAATATAATGATCAATAGAAAAAAATAAATTTGTTGTCAAGGATTAAATTTTACTTGGAACCAAAATAAAAATGCATAGAAACAATGGTCAAAGAATAAATTATGTCAGTTTAATATCCGTAAGGACTTTCTAAAACTGCTAAGTGTGTTCTATTGTTCGTAGGGTCACTATGAGTTCTAGCTCACTGCACAGCATCTAACTATGACAATAAATAAAGTTTAGATTGTCCTCAAGAGATTTGTTGTGGAGTTAAGAAAATCAAAGACATATTTAGTAAGGATTCAAACAAAGAGAGGAGAACTGAACATCACGGACAAAACAGAAGGCAAAAAACTATAGGGAAATAAATGTGACAGAAAAACCAGAAGACCAGTATAACATGGCATAGTAGTCAACTCATAGAGCTAGAGAACTGAGTATCTTACAAATGGAGCCTCCAGGCAGAAGGAAGTTTTAATGGAAACTTATCAGTAGAGCTAAAGGACTTTGTAACCCTTATTTAAACACAGCCCAGGCTAGCTCTAACCCAAGAGACATGAAATGTTCAGAAAAAGACTAACAGCACAGGATACAGAACTCTTCAGTCTCAAAGAATTATGTTCTAGCTTGTAGGGGTTTACATGCTGAGGCCATTGAGTCCTAGGTGTGAAAGAGTTAGAATGTCACCAGCTCAATTTCAGAGTCCGGGAATAATGTCTATGAGTGTGAAAGTCATGTGGTGGATATGCTCCCCCAGGGAAAACAGTGAGCCTTTCATGTCTAAAGGCAGAAAAGTGTCCTGTCCCTCAAAGGACAACTGGATGTGCTCACTAAATTGTGACAAGAAATTTGGAGGAGAGCCAGCTGGCCAACTGACGGGAAGCGATTGATCAATATTTTTTCCCATTCCAAAGAAAGGTGACCGCACAGAGTGTAGCAATTATCAAATAAATATCAAGTATCACATGCAAGCAAGATTCTGCTGAAAATTATACAAAAATGACTGGAGCAGCACATCTACAGAGAACTACCTGAAATGCGGGCTTGATATAGAAGAAGGTCGTTGTACTAGGGATATTATAGCTAATGTTAGATGGATTTTGGAAGAAAGCAGAGAATACCAGAGGAATGTCTATCTGTGATTAATTGACTAAGCAAAAGCTTTTGACTGTGTGGATCACAGCAAGCTGTGGCTGACTCTGAGAAGAATGGAAATCACAGAACCTTTGATTGTGCTTATGTAAAACCTATACTTGAACCAAGAGGCAGCTGTCAGAACAGAACAAGGAGACACTGCATGGTTCAAAATCAGGAAGGGTGTCCTCCATGGATGTATTCTGTCTTCAGACCTTTTCAATCCGTGTGCAGAACATAATATACGGGACGCTGGGCTGTACTAGGAGAAAGGCAACATCAAGATTGGCGGAAGAGTCATCAACAACCTACGTTATGCAGATGACATAACCCTGTTTGCTGAAACTGAGGAGGACCTGAAGTGCTTGCTGCAGAAGGCCAAGGACTGCAGCCTTCAATATGGATAAAAGCTCAACATCAAGAAAGCAAAGATTCTCACCCCTGGGCTGAGTGGCAGCATCATATGGATGGTGAAGAGATTGAGATAATTAACAGTTTCAGTTTGTTTGGTTCCATAGTCAACACACTTGGTACCAATAGCCAGGAAATCAAAAGATGAATTGTATTGGGAAAATCAGCTGTCAGAGACCTCTCCAGAGGCTTGATACTAAGGTTGCCTGATCTGGGCAATAATTCTCACAATTGTGTGTTGGAGAAGAGTACTGAATATACCATGGACTTCTAAGAGAACAAACAGGTTTGTCTTGGATAGGTTGCTCCTTGGTGGCAAGAATTCTGGAGCTTAGTCTGTCATACTTTAGGCATGTTGAAGGACAACATGTTTGGGAGGGTGGGGGAACAGTGCAAGAGAGGAAGACCCTCAATGAGATTGATTGATTCAGTGATTGAGGTAATGGGAGTAGGTGTGTCATAGACAGTGAGGTTGGCACAGGATAGAGCAGGGTTCAGGGCTCTTGTACATAGGGGCAGTATGAGTCTCAAGTGACTCAGTGTCACATAATAACAGTCATTGATATCACATGCAAGGAAAATACTGCTGAAGATCATTCAAAAACAGCTGGAACAGTACACAGATAAGAAACTGCCAGAAGTTCAAGTAGGATTTAGAAGAGGGCATGGTACCAGGTATGTCATTGCTAATGTCAGATGGATCCTGGCTGAAAGTAAGGAATTCCAGAAGAATGTCTATTTGTGCTTTGTTGACTATGCAGATGCATTTAACTGTGTGGATCATGACAAATTGTGGCAGACATTGAGAAGAATGGGAAGAACACTTGATTGTGATCATGAGGAACCTATACCTGGACCAGAAGTCTGCTGTGCAAATGGAGCAGGGGAGCATTGCATGGTTTTGAATTGGGGAAAGAGTATGTCAGTGATGTATCCTGTTTCCATAACTTTTCAATCTATATGCTGAGAAAATTATCTGAGAAGGTGGACTCTATAAAGAGTAATGTGGCATCAGGATTCAGGGAGACTCATCAGTAACCTGCATTATACAGATGACACAAACTTGTCTGCTGAAAGTGAGGATTTGAAGCACTTATTGCAGAAGAGCAAGGAATGCAGCCTTTAGTACAGGGATTGTGTCTCAATATCAAGAAAACAATGATTCTTACCACTGTCATGGTGGACGAAGAGGAGATTGATCTTGCTTGTATCTACAATTAACACCCTTGGTACAAGCAGTCAGCAAATAAAGAGACACATTGCAATGGGAAAATCTTCACTTAAGGACTTTTCCAAATTATTGAGGAGTAGTGATGTCAGTTTGAGGACTTAAGGTACATATAATTCAGGCCATGGTCTTTCCAGTTACTAGCCATGCATCTGAGACCTGGAAAATGATTAAGGATGACAGAAAGAATTGATGCCTTTGAGCTCTGATGTTGGAGGAGAGCACTGAACATTCCATGGACGGCCAAGAAAATGAATAGATATATCTTGGAAATGATGCAGGCAGAGTGCTCTTTTGAGGCAAGAACGATCAGGCTTCCCCTTCCATACTTGGGCCATATTGCAACGAGGTGTTTTTCCTTGGAGGGGGACATGATGTTGGGAAGGGTGGAGAATCTGCAAAGGAGAGTAAGATCCTCAACCAGGTGGATTGACAGAGTGACTGCTGCAATGAGCTCTGTGAGTCAGGATGTGTGAGGTTGTCACAGGATAGGACTAGCATGAGATCTTTTGTGAATAGGGTCACTATGAATAGTACTCGACTCCATGGCATCTAACAACAACAGCAATTGAAAAAGATCATGACTTTTGGAACAGGTGCACCTCAATTTTCAAATTGACACCATTTCTCTTTAGGATTTTGAAGAGGTTCTGGAAAGCAGATTTTCCCAGTGCAACATGTCTTTTGATTCCTTGACTCTGTTACCATGTGTATTGATCGTGGATCCAAGTAAAATGAAGTAAGTGACAAATTTCATTTTTCATTCATAGGGTCACTATGAGTTGTCTACAACTCGATATCACTTAACAACAACAACAACAATGGAGAAAAGTAAGTATAGAATCATAAAGTTAGAAAATGTGTTCAAAGAATGCTCTTTCTCTAAATATTATAAGGAAATGCCTATTAAGTTTCAGAAGATTTTTCATTATTGTTGTTTACCAGAAAGTTGGAACCAACTCATAGTTGATCCTCCAGCAGATTTTCAGGGGCAGTTAATTGTATGGGAGGAGATTGCTTATCCTTCACCCAAGGAGAGGCTGGTGGCCTGGAACCACTTGCCTTTGGATTTATATTCATAAATGTGTTATTTTTAAGTCATTTTTTCCTTTTTTTTTACTTTATTATTAATTTCAATGAAAATTTACAGAGACTTTGGATTTCCATTCATTCATTGTTGCACTTTTTTCCCCTCCCAACCCTACCCCCTAGTACACTACCCTCTTGTAAAAGTAAAATTATTTCATTGTTTTGCAAATCCTTGCCCAGGTCCACTCCACTATGTAGCCTTCCCTCTGAACTCCTGTCATGACAAAAATACCTAATCACATATCCCTTTTACAGTTTTCTTCTCCCTCATCTTTTTCAATGGATTATATATTATTGAACCCATCTTTCTCACTCTCCCCCCAACCCCGATGTCAGTCCTGTTCTACAACAGTGGCACCATGCAATATTTGCCCTTTTGTGACTGAGATACTTCATTCAGCATAATATCCCCCAGGGCCACCCATTTAGAATAATATTGCATGAGTTCCTTGTTTTTCAGTGCAGCATAGTATTCCATTGTGTGAATATACCACAGCTTCTCTATCCATACATTTGCTGATGGGCACTTAGGTTGTCTCCAATTACTTGCTATTGTGAACAAAGATGTGATAAACATGAGTGTGCATATATCTGCTTGGATGTCAGTTATGGTCTCTGTGGGGTATATTGCCAGCAGTGGAACTGCTGGGTCAAATGGTATCTCTATTTGCTACTTTTTTGAGAAAGTGCCATACCGCCTTCCACAGTGGTTGTACCATTTTACACTCCCACCAATAATGAATAAGAGTTCCAGTTTCTCCACAACCTGGACAGCATTTGTTGCTTTCTGTTATGTTAAATTTTGCTATTCTGACTAGGGTGAGATGATATCTCATAGTTGTTTTAATTTGCATCTCTCTTCGAGCTAGAAATTTTGAACATTTCTTCATGTGCTTGTTAGCCATCTGAATGTCTTCTTTGTTGAAGTTTCTATTCATATCCTATGCCCATTTTTCTATTGGATTACTTACCTTTATCTTGTTTTGATGCTCAAGTATTTTATAAATTCTGGATATAAGTCCCTTATCTGATGCGTCATTACCAAATACTTTTTCCCAGTCTGTGGCTTCCCTTTTTATCGTGTTGGAAAAGTTTTTGGATGTGCATAGGGATTTGATTCTTAGAAGGTCCCATTCATCTATTTTATCTTCTCCTCATTGTAGGTTTTTCAGGATACTTTGAAGACTGTTTGTGTTGTAGACTAGGACTTGTAACGGTCTTCCAAGATTTTCTTCAATGAATCTTATAGTCCTTGGTTTTAGTACTAGGTCCATGATCCACCTTGAATTGGTTAATCACAAGATTAAATACTTGGGAGTAAATTTAACCAGAAGCACAAAGGATCTATTCAAAGAAAATTACAAAACATTACTACAAGAAATAAAAAGAGACCTCGATAAGTGGAAGAATATCCTTTGCTCTTGGATAGGAAGACTCAATACTGTGAAAATGGCAGTACTACCAAAGGCAATTTACATGTTTAATGAAATCCCAATACAAATACCAATCCCATTCTTCAAGGAGATGGAAAAGGCAATCTCCACTTTCATTTGGAATAAAAAGAAGCCCTGAATAAGCAAAACACTTCTTAAAAATAGAAGAAAGGTCGGAGGTATCTCACTTCCTGATTTCAAATCTTACTACACTGCTGTGGTGGTTAAGACAACATGGTACTGGTAATATGACGGACACATGGATCAATGGAAAAGAACCTGGAGATCAGCCCATCTATCTATTGTCAACTGATTTTTGACGAGGAGATGAAATCAATTAAGTCATTATTTTTAAATGTTGTTGTAAAGTCAGAACAAACCCATAGCTGATCCTCCAGTGGATTTTCAGAAGCACCTAATCATCACATGGGAGGAGATTGCCCATCCTTCTCCTGTGGAACAGCTGGTAGCCTCAAAGTGCATGCTTTTGGGATTGCAGTGCAACTTCTTTGCCACTAGGCCACCAACTCTTCCTTATTTTTAAATAGTCAAATTGAATAAAAAGGTTTAAGTTCTTCCAATTTTCTGGATTCATTGATACTGAATGGTCACACTAAAAATAGCTTAAATGTTACTCCCTGGCCTTTAGAAATAAAAACAATGGCATTCAAAGTATAAACAAGCAGTATTAATTTGACTTCTTTGCCCCCAATTAAATTGACAATTTATCTCTGCCTGAGTTTGACAGGTAACTTGACATCACTGTAAATGTCACTCTAGAATGAAAGTCAGTAACCCTTTTAAACATGGTTCTTACAGGTTAAACTACTAAACTATATAAAGTGGACATATCATTGATTCAATTCATACTGATGTATGCTAAATGATCCTTAGAACCCAAAGTATAAAAGTTGAAAAGCTGGTCTCATACACCTAAGATATTCAAGTAATATTTAATGTTGATGTAAATATAAAATTAAGGTGCTAATTCTCTACTTTTAAACCAAAAGCGTGCACCTAGTATATTCTAGATACTAATTTAGTGAACTAACAGTAAAAAAGTAAATGTTTTTATGGGGCAGAGTGTAGCAAGGGTAACTGGTAGCTAAAATTCATTGTCATTGTATCAGAATTGACTCATAGCTGACCCTACAGTGGGTTTTAGAAGGCTGCAAATCTAATGAGAAGAAATTGCCATTTTTTTTTTCTCTCCCACAGATTCCTTTGTGAATTCAAGTGGCCAGAGAGGTGTGACCTTTATGTTAGCAGAGGAACTCCATACAGACTATTTTACCAGAACTCCATAATACTCAAGTAAGTGAGTAAATAAATATGCTGTTGAGTTTGGCATTAAGTGAAGAGAAACAGGAAAATTAGGAATGTTGCAGTAAGTGATAGCTTGAAATTTTAAGCACTAGATTGGAGATGGTTTCATGAAATATGTATGAGTTTCAACAAAATATAATCATATATTACCTCAGAATTTCAGATTATCAAACTAAAAACTCTAAAATAATCCATTTCAACAAACTTCAACAATCCTCCTTTGAAGTTTCCTTGGATTAGGATAATTGCCTAACATTGTCAGATATTGGTCTAAATAACTTATAAATAGATCTATGAGACAGTATTTTTCTTATTTACAAATACAGCTGAAAGAAATGAAGACAATAAAGTGAGTAGACAAATGCAATGATGTTACAGGTTTGTGTTTAAAACTTGGATGAAAAGTTTTACAAGGTGAACCTGGTTTTCTATCTAACCATCCCCCAATGATGTTAATAATCACAACAAAAGGTATTTTGGAGAATATGATGCTGAGAAATAATGAGCAATATTTGATATTTAATTAAAGCACAGACTTAGGACTTTGTTAGAGTTGATTTTGTAAGGGACTTTGGCTTCTGAAACTCATGAAAAGTAGATGGATTCTGGAAAAGAATTAAATGTCTGCTGGTAGGGGGGTGATGGGTTGTGTCATTAAAAAATGTGAACAGCAGGTGGATGATAATGAATAGACTTCTTAGCACCTGCATACCAAATTTATTCCACAAAAAGGGGAAAAAATCAAAGTGTGAATCCTATAACAAACCAAGGTATTTTATAAAACAATGAACTAATTGATTTCATAGAGTTAAGGGTTATAGAAAACATTTTGTATGCTACTTTCAATGTAGCTCTGGTATTTTGCAACCAATGACAGAGAAATACCAGAAACACAAGTTGAGTTTAGAAGACGTAGTGGAACTAGAGACATTATTGCCAAAGTCAGATGGATCTTAGCAGAAAGCAAAGAGTACCAGAGGAACATCTGTTGGTGTTTCATTGTCTATGCAAAGGCAATGACTGGGTGGATCACAACAAATTGTAGTCAACCTTGAGGAGAATGGGAATCCCAGAAGACTTGATTGTGCTTATATAAAACCTATACTTGGACCAGGAAACAGTCCTTCAAACAGAGCAAGGAAACACTGCTAGTTCAAATTCAGGAAAGAAGTGTGTCAGGGATGCATCCTGTCTCCATACCTTTTCAATCTATATGCCACATTGCATTGATCATTTGGGAAGCTGGGCTTTATGAGGAGAAATGTGACACCAGGATTAGAAAAAGACTCATCAACAACCTACATTATGCAGATGACACAACTTTTTTTGCTGAAACTGAGGAGAACCTGTCGCTATTGTAACTATTGCTGCAGATGGTCAAGGATGGTAGTCTTAACTATGCATTGAAGCTCAACATCAAAAAGACAGGTTCTCACTACTGGGCCAGTTGTCAGAACTATGATAGATGGAAAAGAGAGAGAGTTTCCTAACAATTACAGCTTGCTTGGCTCCATAATCAACATTCTTTGCATCAGCAGTTAAGAAATCAAAGGACAAATTGCACTGAGAAATCTTCTTCACGGACCTCTCCAGAGTACTAAAAAACAACGATGGCAATTTAGAGACTAGGGTTAGCCTAATCCAGGCCATGGTCTTTGCAATTAATTGTTACGCATCAGATAGAAGAAGAATTTGTGCCTTTGAGTTGCGGTGCTTAAGTAGAGTCTTGAACATACCATGGACCACCAAGAAAACAAATAAGTGTGTCTAGGAAAAGGTGAAAAAAAGTTTTTCATTGGATGGTAGGATTTCAAAGTTCTATCTTATATACTTTGGGTATGTGGCCAGAAGGGACCACTATTAGAGAAGGACATCATGCTTGAAAGAGTGGAGGGACAGTGCAGGAGAGGAAGACCTTGTATGAGATGGATTGATATGGTAACTGGGGCAATGAGGGTAAGAGTGTTGGAATCATTGAGACTGGCTTAGGACAAGCCAGACTTCCCACTTGTCGAACAGGGTGGCTATGAGTTGCAGTTGACTTGACGTCACATAGCAACAACAACATGGTATGAAAGCAAGTAAAAAAGTAACTTGTTAATATTACTTAATATCACATATCCCACAGTTTAGAATATCTTTCCTAATGTTCACAGTTTTGTGTAATTTATTACTTATTTTGAGAACATGTTTTCTTCTCAATGTATTGGATGTCAAATATGAAATCTCTATAATTTTAAATTAACTTTGTTTATGTTACAAGGCAACTCTTATGTATTGTTAACAGGTAGATATTTCAGGTGAACTAGAGGAAAGAAAAGAATTATCATAATCATATTGTCTAGAGAGTATTACTATTCATTCATTCTTTTCCTAGATTTTTGGGGTCTGTGTGTGTGTGTCCATGCACTGATTCCCATGCATCACCTAAAATGAACTTCAGGAAAGTGCTTCAAATATATTGAGACACCAAAGGATACAAAGAAAATAGGGTTAATAATCAGTACAGTGGAATAAATGTGGGTCTTTCTCCCCTTCCTTCAAAGTCCTGGCTTTTTTGTGATACACTGAGGACAAGATATACAAAAGAAGTAAAAATGCTGTAGAAGTATCTCTTCTGTCATGTATCAACATTTACCTTTATAATTTTGCATTTCTAGTTAGTAAGATAAAATGCTCTGCATTTTCTGCACATTCAGCAATCCTCTGGGACCTCCAGCTGGTGGACTGTTTTACTCCTCCCTGTGAAGGAATCAGCCATGCAGAGCCACTCATGTATTATATGGTGCATTGCCATATGTGGCCATCAGCTTGTGATTGCTGTGCATCCCCTGCTATCGTAATGCAGGAAGTAGGAGCTTCCCTGGATGACTGACATTCAATTATCCAAGAAAGAATTTCTTAAAGGACCACATGATACAAAGATAAATCACCTTGGTTGACAGCTTCATTACAAAACTGACATAAGGAGAAGAGAAGTAACCCACTGGGCTAAAGGTATCCTCTTAGACACTCCCCAAGCAATTGTGATGTCTGGCAACTGGAAGAGACTTAGCCAGATGATTTGGGCATGGCCCCAAGAGCCACATCATAAAAGGATTAGAATTTCCCCATAAAATCAAAGACTGTGTTTTTGACATGAATTATTTGCTAAATAACCCTTGAAATTTCCTGATAAGTAAATACATTCATAATAATTATAATGTGGTTGCTGACTAACCTAGCCAACACAGCTCCCTCCTCAAGAACCCCAGGTTATCCCATACTACTTATAGAAAACTCAGTCTTTTAGTCTTTATTCTTATATTTATTAGGAACAATGCATTTCTGTCTTATCTATATTATCTTCATCAACTAGCACAATGGCTAACATTTGAAAAAGTACTGAGTAAATATTGCTGAAAGAACAAAGGTAAAAGTGATAGAATGCCTTACTGTAGTAACTGCCTCAACTCTTACTCGTAAGCAAAAAATTAAAATTTCATTCTTCCTCAAAATGATGCTATAGTTAAGTTGTGTATATTTTCCTCTCAACAACTCAAATACTTCCATGCTATGTCCTGCCAACAATGAGAAATAGAACTTTGTGTTTTTGCCAAAGGAAATCAACATAATATTGAAATTATACATTATTATGAGATTTCAATGAAATAATGCCAAGAAGATAATAAGAACTGTATCTACCACATAATATGGACTCCATGAATGATCATTATTTGGTTGTTGGCACACAAATTGTATAGGCTTACAACCACAATAATTTTCAGGGAGAAAGATTATTTGGCTGGTGGGAGACAAAGAAGAATGTGTGGGGAGCTCATCGCTCCTTAATCTTCCTGTGCAGCTACCTCAGAATGACAGACCAAAAGGAACACTCTCCTAAATTGTTGCCTACTTATTAGCTGACCTTAGCAAGTCAAGGAATATTCTAATTAAAAGGGATTTTAAAGATAATTGCAGTAGCTATTCTCTTCTTGCGTGAATCATTTTCATAACACCCTCAGTAAAGGATAATCAGATTTCACAGCCATTGGTGAGAAATCTGTGCTTGACTATATATATATAAAACAGAGGCCCACAGGGCAACACAATGTGAAGTTGCTTGCAATCTATCTAGTTTTATTAATCCTGTACATTAAATGTTATAAAATCTTATCCTGCATGTCACAATGTACAGACTGCCATGGAGGGACTCCTTTATGACTCTGAAATAATCTTATTTCCATTTTGATTCCAGTAATAGGGTATGTAATGAAAATGTCAAAAGAGGTTACTAAACGATTTAGGCATATTTTCAATTCCTGTACTGCATTTTTAATAGTTGCATTAAAAAGTGAATACTGTAGAGACTCACTTTCATTGGAAAAATGATGTGTTCTGGAAACTAGCTTTGATATAAGTAAGAGGTTAATAAGACAGCTTCTTAATTATACATTAATATAAATGTAGGCTAGGAGACTTTCCAGAATGAAAGAATCCCCTCTTACATATTGGTTCTTCTCACTTTTCTAATGTTTGGTTCCTTTTATTGATTGTGGAGCTCAACAAGTCTAGACAGACCATAGAAAGCTAATTAAATATCTGCATTCTTGGGAAATGTATGATTAAAAAAAAATTGATGTCCACCTATATAGCAAAAATGAGGAAAAATGGTACTGAGATAAAATTAGCAAAAAGCCACATAGTGAAGATTGTACATTATCACTTAAAGAATAAAAGATGTTAAAGGAAAGTGAACTAATACACACAGATACACAAAAGTAAGTGAACAAAAAACCTACAATAACATTATAGCAAGAGTTAAATTATAGTAGCATAGGAAGAATTCATATATTTGAATTGTATGATGTTGGTAAGGATATTGAATTACTATGGGCAATCAGAAGAATATACAAATTTTATTTCTGTTTAATACAGGTAGAATGTTCCTTAGAAGGGAAGACAAATTAACTAGTACTATACAACTATAGTTTAATTCTTGCTACAATGTAACATTATACATTACTGTTGTTGTTGTAATGTGCCATAAAGTCACCTCCGACTCTACAGCGACCCTACGTACAGCCTCACTATCTCCAACAAACACAGGCCCATTATTCCAGTCATTGAATCAATTCACTTTATAGAGGGTCTTCCTCTCCTGCACTGTCCCTCAACTCTCCAAACCATGACTTCCCTCTCCAAGGACGGGTCCCTCCTTGCAACATGCCCAAAGTATGTCAGACAAACTTTCAGAATTCTTGCCTCCAAGAAGCAGCCTGATTTCACCCTCTCCAGGATGAACCTGCTCATTGTTGTGATGTGCCATATTTAATACTCTTCTCCAGCACAACAGCTCCAAGGCATCAATTCTCATTCTATCCTCCCTAGTAATTGTCCATCTCTCTGACGATAGCAAGTAATGGCAAAGAACATGGCCTGTATCGGGTACACCAGTCTCCAGAGTGACACCATTGCTCTTCGGTACTCTGCAAAAGTCCCTTAAGGCAGACTTTCCCATCATGAGACGTCTTTTAATTTCCTGGCTGCTGGTTCCAAGAGTGTTGACTAGTTTGCCAAGCAAACGAAAACTGTGAACAAACTCAGTCTCTTCACCATCCTTCCTGATGCTGCCAGTTGGTCCACTGGTAAGAATCTTTGTCTTCTTGATATTGAGCCTCAATCCATATAGAAGGCTGCAGTCCTTGACCCTCTGAGCAAGAACTTCAAGTCCTCCTCAGTTTCAGCAAGCAGGGTTATATCATCAGCATAACACAGATTGTTGATGAATCTTCCACCAATCCTGATGTCACACTTCTCCTCATACAACCCAGCCTCCTGGATAATCTGTTCTGCATATAGGTTGAAAAGGTATGGAGATAGGACACATCCCGGTCATGCACTCTTATCAATTTTGAACCATTCAGTGTTTCCTTGCTCTGTTCTGACAACTGTCTCCCGGTCCAAATATAGGTTTTGCATTAGCATGATCAAGTGTTGTTCTAGGATTCCCATTCTTCTCAGAGTCAGCCACAGTTTTTTGTGATCCACACAGTCAAATGCCTTTGCATAATCAATGAAACACAGATAGACATCCCTCTGGTACTACCTGCTTTCAGCCAAAATCCATCCACCATTATACATTGTGTTGTTGTTGTTGTTGTT
>NW_006400140.1:578999-594539 GCF_000299155.1 Elephantulus edwardii | reverse complement strand
AAATTAAAGTCATATTTTGGCTCCTGTGGATTCGGTTTAATTTTCTTCAGTTTCAGCTTGAATTTGCATATACATTAGATGATATAAAATCTTATCCTATATCTTGTGCTATCTAGTTTTATTAATAGCATACATTATTATTTTGACATTTGAAATTAATAATAAGAGAATAAAGGGGGAAAAGTCACTTATGTGTAATAACACTGTGCTAGAACACTCTTGGGTTATAGAAGAATCTAAAAAGTAATTTAAAAGTGCTCCTTGAAATAAATAAAAATGAAAATACAACCTATCAACTTTTAGGATATAACTACCGCAGTCCTCAGGGGGAAGTCCACAGCAATAGGCAAACACTTAAAAAGGGAGTAAAGAAGAAAAATTAATCAACTAATGCAACATTTCCCTCAAATAGTAAAAGAGCAACAGTCTAATCCCACAGTCTCTTTGAAGAAAGGAGATGATAAGAACTAGAACTAAAATCGATGAGATAAAAATAGAAAAACAAATTAAGCCATCAATAAGGCCAGGTGCTGGTTCTTAAAAAGGGTGAATAAAAGAAACGAACCATTGGATAATTTAACAAAAGAAAAGAAAGATGCAAATAACTTGAATGAAAAATGAAAGTGGTGACATCACAATAGAATCAGCAGAAATTAAATTGAAAATAATGGAATACTATGAAAAGCTTCACTTTGCCACTTATGAAAAATGAGAGAAAAAGAACAAATTCTGAGAAATTAAAACCCTACCTAACATGAATAGATGTAGAACAATTGTACAGATCCATCCTAAAAGAAGAAATCATGTAGATCATGGAAATTTTCCTCCAAAAAATGTTCTGGCCCAGGTAGCTTCTTGTCTGAATCCTACCAAACATTCGAAAAGGAACTATCACCAAATCTACTTAATTTATTTTTAAAAAGTAGAAAAGGAAGGGTCATTTTATGAAGACATATATACTTAATACCAAAATCATGTAAGGACATTACCAAAAAAGAAATCTGCAAACTGATCTCTCTTGTGAATGTAGTTGCTAAGATACTTAACAAAATCCTGGCCAATACTGATTCTATGAACAAAAGACCTGAACACGTGCATAACTTTCATCTTTTCCCCAAGTTCATAGGGTTTCCAGAGGCAAGTTATTTTGGAAATGGATGCAACTCCTGCTTCCAACCTTGTTTTAATTGGAGAACTCCACCAGACACTCTCAACCAAGGGTAACCATTGTAGCATTTGACACATCAGTGTCACAGTGTTTAGCATGACAGCAACCACGTGTTACTTCTGTATAGCAAATGGACATACCAGTACTATACCACTTAGAAGAATGTTTGACCAAAAGCAATTATAACCAGGCCAGAGTGCTGCAGATTAAAATCACCTACCTTTGATTAGTAGCATCACTTTCTGTCTAGTAGGCCAACTGCGTTCTCTCTACATTGTTGTTAAGTGCAGTCAAGTTGTAAATGACTCATAGTGAACCTGTGAACGGACCTGAACACTTGTATAACTTTCATCATTTCTCTAAGTTCATAACGTGTATATATAGTCTATTATGACGAATTGGGATCCATAATAGGTATGCAAATTGAATTAGTGTAAGTAAAACAATCAACACAATTCATCACATTAACAAAGTGAAGAACAAGAACAACATGATTTTGTCAATTGATGCAGGAAAGGCCTTTAATAAAAATCCAAATCCTTCCCGATTAAAACACTCACTAAAATAGGAATATAAGGGAGTTTCCTCAACATATTGAAAAGTGTAGATGGAAAACCAAGTCAAATTAATTCTTAATGTAGAAAGCTAAAGGCATTCCTCTTGTGAAAGGAGAGTAGAAGGATACCTACTTCATCAGTCCTATTCAATATTATATTTGAACTATTAGCTAGGGAAATAGGCAAAAGAAGAAAATAAGATGCATTCAGACCAACAAAGAGTTGGCAAACATATTGCTATATGGTGACGATATGATAGTGGACACCCAAAACCCCATAGACTCAACAACAACAAAAACCCTGAGACCTAGTAGATTAATTAAATAGATTGGAGGTATATAAGATCAGTATATAAAAATCAGTGAAATTTTTTTAACAAATTTGCTATTTCTATAACAAAACACAGAAAAGGAAATTTATAAAGCAATAATTTATAATAGTCAACTACAGGATGAAGTAAGTGGGAATAAACCTAATTAGAGTCACAAAAATCTTTATAAAGAAATTCACAAACACTACTGTGAGAAACAATGAGAGACCCAATTAAACAGTAAAATGTCCCCTGCTCATGATTAGGAAGACTCAACAGACTGAAAATGACAATCCTACCATAAACAATCTACATGTCTAATGCAATCTCAACACAGATACCAAACTCATTTTTCAAAAAGATAGAAAAGGTATTTGACAAGTTAATTTAAAAAGGAGACAGACTCCACAATAAGCAAAGCATTTCTAAAAACTAAAAATCAAGTGCAGTCATAGCACTTCCTGATCTAAAAACCTACTACACCACTATAGTAATCAAAACCACATGGTCCTGGTACAGTGACAGACACACAGGCTAATGGAACCGAATGAAGAACCCAAGAATTAACCCATCAGTTTGTATTTGACAAGGAAACAAAACCAGGAGAGGGCAAAATTGATGAATGGGACCTTCTAAAACTCAAACTCGTATGTGCATAAAAACCTTTTTCCAACAGGGTCAAAAGAAAACCTACAGACTGGTGGGAAACATTTGGCAATGACATCCCAGAGAATGACCTCTTAAGAAAAGTTTACAGAATACTACAGGGTCTCCATAAGATGAAGTCTTATAACCCAATCACAAAATGGACAAAAGACATGGAAAACATTTTCACAGATGAAGACATTCAGAGGACTAACAGGCACATGAAGAAATGCTCAAAATCACTGGTAATAAGAGAGATGCAAATCAAAATCACAATAAGATACTATGTTACCCCAGTCACAGTGGCAAAATTCAGCAGGTCATCAAGTAATAAATGGAGAGGTACTCACATACACTAACGGTGGGATTCTAAATGGTACAGGCAGTACGACTACATGGCAGTTTGGCATTTTCTCCAAAAGATCAACATAGAATCTCATACAACCCAGCTATTCCACTGCTAGATTTATACCCCAAGGAAAATAGAACTGAGATGCAAATGGAGGTATGTATTTCTATAGCAGTGCTATTAAAAGTAACAATAAATTGTAAAGAACCCAAATGTCCATCAAAAAACTAATGGACTAAAAATTTATGGTACATTTACAGAATGGAACACTATGTAGCACTAAAGGTGAAAGAATTATAAAATACGGAATAACATGGGAAACATGGGAGAATCTAGAGATATTAGGTAGAGTGAACTAACTCAGTCTCATAAGGGTAAATACTGTTTAATACAATTATACTAGCAAAATGTGTATAATTGTCCACAAGGGGAAGTGGAGGGAGGCAAAGAGTCGAGTGTGTATGTGTTGGGATAATCACTGGGATACCAGAGTTGGTGGACAGTGGGAGAGGATGAAGGAATTAGGAACGCTCCAGTGAGGACCTTCAAAGATGAGGTAATATTCTGCATAGGTCACTGATGATAATTTTATAAAACACAATGTATAGGAATGATCATATGAATATATATGAATGAAAAACAATATATATGTATTTGTGTATGTAATTTTGTATACAATATAACATTTTTTAAAAACTGTCTAAATCTGAATAGGTCTGGTTTTATGAGACACTTGAAGCATGGAAATTATTATATTCATTATCTCTAATAACTCTCCAGAACTAGCTATGACATATTGATGCACATACATTCCATTTCTGAAATAAACTAACATTTTTTGGAGATACTTTGACATCTCTACTACTTTTTTACTATTGCTATGTATTTGTGACCTCTTCTTTCTAAATATTGTTTTTCATAGATTGTTCCCATTTAGCTCCCAATGCAGGATGACATACACAGCTGATGTGGATCCCGTTGATTCACAGGCATTTAGTTGCTGTTTTTCAGAGATAAATCTTCAGGTCTTTCTTCCTAGTCTGCACACTCCAGCGGAACCTGCTCAGTGTCATAGCAACACCCAGGCCTCTAATGACAGATGAGTGATGATGGTGCATCAGACGGATCAGCCAAAATTGATCTCCGCTCATTCATGTGGACAGAAAAGATTTTACCGCTAAACTGCTAGTATTTTTCTTGAAATGATAGATATATAATTCTATGAAATATTATGTAAGCATTAAATGTCAATAATACATTTCAATATCTTCACTTCAAGAAGTAATAAGCACTGTGAAAAACAATACAATAGCAGAAAGGATCCAAGATAAACAAGATTTTGTGTAGTCATGTTGACAAAATCCAGGACTGGGGTTAGATTATTCTGAATCTAGTGTTATTGTGTTTTGAGTAATAAATGAAAAAGTTGAAATAAGTACTTTTTCATGGTTAATATTTAATATTTGTATTTTTCTGTTAACAATTATATTACATTTAATATCTCACACACTTTCATCATCTCTTTCTTAATTTTATCACCTCATCATGTCTGCTTTCAATTAAATGAGGACAAATAGGTCACATATTATATGGTAAAGCAAAGTTAAATATTTATGCTAATCATCAATAGTAGTATTATGAGGGAAAATGAACTTGATGATGTATCTTATTTTCTTAATTGTTTTAATCTTCCCATGCTAGGATCATTTGCTCAGTATACAGAAATAGCAATAGATGAAGTTTACAACCCTGACATACACTTTTCCTCATTTAAAATTATGAAATATCCTGTGGTTCTTTATGCACAACTGCTGTTTGGTCTATATACATCTTGCTCATGAAAATAATTGATGGTCTAGAATTCCCATTCTTCTAAATGTTACCCATAATCTGTTATTAGTCATACTGTCAGATGTCTTTACATAGACAATAAAACACAGGTGAACATCTTTCTGATATTTTCGCTTTTACCAAGATTCAGATGATGTGACCAATGAATCCCTTATTCCATGATCTCTTCTGAGTGAAATTTGAAATTCTGGTATTTACAAGTTGATGTATGTAACAAGGTGTTTTTAAAAATGATTTCCAACAATATTTACTTGTAATTGATATTGGTGATATTACTTGACAATTTTAACCTTCTGTTTTATTTCCTCTCTTTGGAGTAAGCACAAATGTAAATCTTTTCTAGTTTGTTAATTGATATTCCACCACTTTTTGTAAGCTTCCCACCCCCAACCAAATACGTTCAATTCAGTTTGAATTTCTTTCTTTACTAACATTGACTTTTGTTAGTATTCCATCTCCTGAAATGTTTGAGTGACAATTATTTTTGGTTCAATAACTTTGTTCTTTGCATTTTCTTTTGATGCATCCTGAATTATTCAATATTTTTGTTCATAGAATCATTCACTATTGCCACTTGAGGCTTAGATTTGTTTTTAATTAATGAAACTTGAGAAATACTTATCATGTGTTTCTCATAAGTTTTCTAATTCTAGGTCATTACAAGCTTCAATACAATGTTTTATTTAGTGAATACTTCTTCAGTTTACCTTATTGATGCAGTTGTTGTTAGGTGAATTCAAGCGAACTATAACTCATAGTGACCCTATGAACAGCAGATTTGAACCTGGCTCCATCCTGCTCCCACTTTACCATCTCTATCATACTCAGGTCCTTTAGATACCCTGTGAGTTCATCTCACTGACACTCTCTTTGACCAACCCTCTACCCTTCCCAGTTTGATGTCTCTAATTACTGGTTATTTCCAAAAATATGTTGTTGTTGTTGTTGTTGTAATGTGCCGTCAACTTGCTGGAAACTCACAGAGACCTTATGTACAACAGCCCTAAACTCTGCTCTGTCCTGTGCCAATCACACCATCTCCAATACACCCGTCCTGATTATCCCAGTCACTGAATCAATCCACCTCATAGAGGGCCTTCCTCTCCTGTGCCATCTCTACCCTCCCAAGCATGATGTCCCTCTCCAAGGACCGATACCTCCTTACAAGAGGTCCAAAGTATGTTAGACGGAGCCTCAGAATCCTTGCCTCCAAGGAGCAGCGTGGTTTAACCTTCTCCTGGATTAATCTGTTTGTTTTCCTAGCAGTCCATGGTACACTCAATACTCTTCTCCAGCACGACAGCTCAAAGGCATCAATTCTCCTTCTGTCCTCCCTAGTCATTGTCCAATGGCACATAACAAGTGATTTCAAAGACCATGACCTGTATCAGATGCACCTTAGTCTCCAGAGAGACACCATTGCTTTTCAGTACTTTGGAGAGGTCCCCAACAGCATATACACAAGGTAAATAAGATGAAGTTGTACCATCCTTTTCTATGAGAAACAATCCTGTTGCATGTCATTCAAGACAGCAGAGCTTGTTCTTTAGGAAGTCCATGGCGTATTCAACGTTCTTGGTCCAAAGCACACTTTAAAGTCATAATTTCTTCTTTGGCCTCCATATTCAATGTGCAACATAGAACAAAGAATCACCTTATAGACCTGTTGAATGTTTACAAGAAAGTTGAGTCATAAAATAGTGAGTTTAGATCTAGTCTGAAAGGATTCTTAAACTAGATGATTGTCACAAAGGAACTACCAATCTCTATCAGACCCACAAGGCTAATTTTATTATTTTTTTGCCTATTGCTATGTTCTTGGGGAGCATATATCATGCTGATATTTTCAATTTGGGAGAAGAAAAATGTATGTCTTTGTGTCATCTTGCTCCTACCTAAAAGGAGCTACACCCATTCCTAAGAGAGATGATCCAATAGAATGTGGAAATTATCAAATAATATCATTAATATCATATGTAAGCAAAATATTACTGGAGATCATATTTAAAAAAAAAACAGCTAGCATAGTACATTTACATGGAACTGCTATATGTTCATGTAGGTTTTTGAAGGGGCTGTGGTACCAAAGACATCATGTTTATGTCAAATTGATCCTGGGTGAAAGCAGAGAAGAATGGAATAATGTCTGTGTTTTATTGACTATGCAAAGGCATTTGATTATGTGGATCCTAACAAACTATGGCTAACATTGAGAAGAATTGGAATATCAGAACACTTAATTATACAAAATCTATACATAGACAAAGAAGCTATTGTATAAACAGAGCAAAGAAACAGCGTTTTTAAGATCCGGAAGGGTGCATCAGGGATGTAACCTTTCTCCATATCTACTCAATATATGCTGAGGAAATAATGCATGAAGCTGGATTTTGTTAAGAGGAATGTGTGGCATCAGAATTGAGGAAGATTCAGCAGCAGCCTGCATTATACAGATGACACAACTGCTAGCTCCAAGTGAGGAGGACTTGAAACACTTACTGCTGAAGACCAGGGATTAAAGCCTTTTATAGGTTACATCTCAACATCAAGTAAACAAAAGTCATCACCATTGGGCCAATAGGCAACATCATAATACAGGTAGAAAGGATTGAAGTTGTGAATGATTTCATCTTGCTTGGATCAAAAATCAACCCCCTAGGTACCATGAGTCAGGAAAAGGATACTTATTACATTGAACAAGTCTGCTGTCAGGAATCTCTCAAAAATGATGATCAATGATGTCAGCTTGAAGACTAAGTGTGCCTGAACCAGGCCATGGACTTTTAAATCACTTACTAAGTATCTGAGAACTGCACAGTGAATAAGGATGCTAGAAGAAGAATTGATGCTTTTGTGTTGTCACGTTGGAGTGCTGAATAGCCCATGAGCAGTATGTCTTGGAGAACACACAGCCAGAATGTTAGAGTATTCCTTAGGGCAAAAATGGAAAAACTTCATCTCTCCTTCTTTGCTAGGACAGTCTGTTCCTTAGAAAATAACAATAAAGACCTTCATCAGGATGGATTGACTCTATGACTACAGCAAGGACCTCATGCATGTCAGGGATAATGAAGATGACACAAGATATTATAAGGTGAAGATCTGTTGTTCATAGGGTAACTAGGAGTCATACTTGACTTGATCCTATCAATAACAATAATTTCTGCAGGTCAAGATATATAGTTTGCATGGTTCAAAATTGGGAAAGATGTTGCCAAGGTTGTGTCCTATCTCCATATCTTTTCAAACTGTATGTAGAACATACAGGTTATCTGGAAGGCTGGGTTTTATGAGGAGAAATGTCCTTCTGGTCCAAGTATAAGCAAAATCAAGTGTTCTTAGATTACTATTTTTCTCAGAGTCAGCCAGTTTATTGTGATCTACACAATCAAATGCCTTTGCATAGTCGATGAAACACAAATATACATTCCTCTGGTACTTTCTGCTTTCAGCCAAGATCCAACTGACATTAGATATAATATCCCTATAACCACAGCCTCTTCTACATCCAGCCTGCACTTCAAGCAGAACTCTGTTGATGTGCTGTTCTAGTAGTTTTTGGGTAATTTCAACAAAATTTTGCTTTCCTATCATATCGATGAAATTGTTTGATAATTTCCTCACTCTGTCAGAAATCCCTTCTTTGGAATAAAATAAAAACAAACAAATATGGATCTCCTCCAGTCAAATGGTGAGGTGGTTGTCCTCCAGATTTCTTGGCACAACTTGGTGAGCACATTCAGGGCAGCGTCTGTTTGTTAAAATATGTCAATTGGTATGCCGCCAGTTCCTGGGGCCTTGTTTTTGGCAATTCTTTCAGAGCAGAGCAGCTTGAACTTCCTCCTTCATTACCACAGGTTCTTGCTCATATGTTGATTCATGAAATTCTTCTGTGTCCACCAATTCCTTTTGGTATAATAACTCTGTATACTCTTTCCATCTTCTTTTAATGCTTCCTGGATCATTCAATATTCTGCCCTAAGCATCCTTAAGTATTGCACTTTGAAGTTTGAATTTGTTCTCCAATTTCTTCAGCTTAAGAAATGCTGAGTTCAGCCCTTTTGATTTTCTGACCAGCTCCTTGCACATTTCATTGTAATATTTACTTTATCTTCTTGCACTGCCCTTTGGAATCTTCTGGTCAACACCTTAATATCTTTATTTCTTCCATTTGCTTTGGCTTTTTGGAGCTCTATTGCAATATTCAGAGTGAGTTTCTTCTGGTATTCATCTTGATCTTTTCTTCCTCCTTTGTCTTAGTAATGACCTTCTGCATTCTTCATGGATGATATTTTTTTATATGCTTCCACAGCTCATTAAGTCTTCACTCATTATTGTTCAAGCTCTCAAACCTGTTCCTGAGATGGTTTTGAAATTCAGGTGGGATAGGCTCAAGGTAAAATTTTGGTTCCTGTGGACTTGATTTAATTTTCCTCAGCTTCATCTTGAACTTGTATAGGAGTAGTTGGTAATTTGTTCCCCAATCAGCACCTGGCCTAGTTTTCACAGCTGATATTGAGCATCTCCAGCGATTCTTTCCACAGATGTAATCTGTTTTCTATGCATACCATCAGGTGAAATCCATGTATATAGCCTGTGTTTATGTTTCTTACAAAATTTATTTGTAATGAATAAGTCATTGATTGTGCAAAATTCTATTGTTCTATCTCCAGCTTCATTTCTGTCCTTTCCTGTGCCATCTTCACCATCTCCATCACATGGTTACAGGCACTGTATAGGATCTCTTTGCTGCAGGCAGTGTATTGATTATGGATCCAATTAAGATATGAAATAATCGACAATTTCGATCTTTTCTTCATTTATCATTATTTTGCTTATCAGTCCAGTGGTGAGAATTTTTGTCTTCCTGATATTGAGATATAATCCATATTGATGGCTTTAAGGTTTATGTGGTTTTTTGTTTTGTTTTGTTTTTACCTTCTACAGCAAGCATTTCAAGTCCTCCTCCCTTTCAGCAAGCAAGGTTTTTGTCTGAGTAATACAGATTGTTGATGAGTATTCCCTTGTTTCTAATGACACTTTATAAAGTTCGTCTGTACTAATTATTTTCTCAATTTATTGATTGGATAGATGTGGGTAAAGGATACAACCCTGACACACATCTTTCCCTATTTTAAACCATGTAATGTTTCCTTGCTCTTTTTGAACAATAGCTTCTTAGTCTAGGTATAGATTTTGTATAAACAAAATTGAGTGTCCTGGGATTTCTATTCTTCTCAATGTTAGTCATAGTTTGTTATGATCCACAGAGTCAAGTGTCTTTGCATAGTAAAAAACAAACAACAAAACACTAAAAAAACAAAACAATGACCAAAAAAAACAAATAATAACCAAAAAAACAAAGACCAGAAATAGACATTCTTGTGATATTCTCTGGTTTCAGTCAAGATCCATCTCACATCAGAAACGGTGTACCTGGTGGCACGATATCTTTTAAACCCTGTTTGAACTTCTGGCAATTCTTTTTCAATATATTGTGTTAGCCATTGTTGGATGGTCTTCAGCAATTTTTTTTTGCAATAATAAGTATAATTAAAGAACATTGATTGGAAATTTCCACATTCTTTTGGATAACCTTTCTTAGGAATGGGAGCAAACATGGATCTCTTCCACTTTGTAGGGCCAAGTATCTGTCTTCCAAATTTCCTGATATAGACTAGTAAACATGTCCAGGGCTGCATCTATTAGTTGACACATGTCACTTGGTATTCCATCAGTTTCTGCAGCCTTATTTTTTATCAATGCTTTCAGTACAACTTGATTTTTACCCTTTTTTTAATATATAAAACTTTCTTAAAAATTTCAGTGTCCACCGATTCTTTTTCATACAGTGATTCTGTGTGTTTCTTCTATTTTAAAATGCTTCTTGGGTTATTCAAAATTTGGCCCATAGCATCTGTCAATATTGCAACTCCAGGCTTGAATTTCTTTTTTTAGTTGTTTTAATTTGAGAAATTCTGAGTGAGTTCTCTCCTTTATTCTACAATTCTAATAGTAGGTAGTGGATTAGAGGAAGGATCACAGAGTAGTTAAATAACCATTTGCTCAATCATAGGATTGTCTGTGTACTCATTTGTTTTAAAATCTGTATGCTGGTGGTTATTTGAAAAGAAATAGCAATATTGAATGCACCAAGTATAGCTCACCATAATGGAAACAAATAAGACACCAAATTATAAAATTGCATTATGTGTTAGAAATAGAATCTTAAATTGCAGATATCCCAGGAGAAGAAAGAAATGTAAGCATCATAGCTATTTACCGTCTTAGCAAACATCTTTCTAGTGCATTTATTATATATATATATACACACACACACGCGCACACACACACACACACACACACACACACACACACACACATTAAGTAAGACAAGGGTTGTTTCTGCTGATTGCCACTGAAGTTCCCCAACTGTCAGAATTGGTGTAGTAGGGGTAGACCTTACTAGAGCTAGTATTAAAACAAAGAAAGAAAATTATTGGAAGGGATAGTATTTGTAAACACTTTGTAGATATTTTTATTGTCTGTGAAAAAAATTGAGATTTATATCCCCCCTTTGGAGGGAGACAGAGGACAGTCCTGTACTCCTGATTTATAAAATTATGATTGTTTTCTTCCGATATTAATTACCTCTCTGTTAAAATTTCACCTTCGATTCCTTGTAATATCACTGCTCCACTCTCATGCCATTATTTTGCTCATAACTTCCTTCCATCAAACTGAATTAGATACTCCCAGTTTCCCATTTTAAATTACACTTCTCTGGAAGCTATATTAAAATTTTAACTTAAAACATAAGTGAAGATTTTTAGAAGTTGCTTAATTATTATACAAACTCTGGGGAAATTTGACTCAGCTTATCTTACATAATTGTTTCTATATATTCTGTTGGCTGAATGAAACATTAAAAAACAAATTTCTAAGTTGTCACATATCAAAGGAGAGTTGTGTTTTCCATTAGGTGAAGTACAGGCTGTCATTATTTTAAAAACAGAAATTTCGCCTTCAGTAAAGACACAAAGACATGTACACCTTGACGTATACATATATATGAATTTAGATCTTAAATGATAGGATTTTAGTATTGTTGTTAGATGACGTTTAGTAGTTTCTAACTCACAGTAGCCTGACCACAACCGAATGAAATGCTTTCCAGTAGTGCACTGTTATTACAGTCATTGCTCTGGTTGAACTTGTTGCAGCAGCTGTGTAATTCAACTGATAATAACTATAACGTCAATATTTTAAAAGAAAATAACTTTCCTGAATTAAAAAAAAACATTTATTGAAGTTGGAAAATGAACATTGAATTTGAAGGTAAATGATTTTATACAATAAGTTGCTTTTGAAATTTGTGTATAACTAGTTTTGTTATTTCTCATAATTAGCCCATTTCTAATGGCTATTTTTGTTTCTTCTCATAATTCTGGAATTATAACTCACAGACTCTCATGAATTCCAAAGATATTTTAAATTGATCTACAATGCCAAAGCTATTTTCTTAGTAATTTTATTTGCCTTTCTGACTGTGTTAACATTCGTACTGTTAATAAAAATCAAAGTGGGTTATTATGGATTGATTTGTGTCCCCTTAAAATATGCGTCCACTTGACTAAGACATGATTCTCAATATTTTACAATCATTCTCCATTTTGTGATCTAATTATCCTCCTACTTGTTAATAGATCTTAACCTCTGTGATGTTGTTGTAGTTATCCGTTGCTGTTGTGTACCATCAAATTAGAATTGACTCATCGTAAACCTTCTAGTGATTTTTCAGAAGTAAATGGCATGGGAGGAGATTCCCCTCTTTCTCCTGTAGAGAAGCTCCTGATTTTGAACTGCATGCCTTCAAGTTGGCAGCATAACTCCTTACCACAAGGCCATCAGTACTCCCTCTTAGTTATCTCATGCTGCTATTATAAAGATTCCACAAGTTGATGGCATACACCTTTAAACCCACCTTTATTTTATTGCAGTTTAGAAGAGAAGACATCCAAATCCAGGATGATATCTTTAGAGGAAAACATCATCTCTTCCTCTTTCAATTGTGAATCAAAGTCCTTTTTCCTTCAGTAGCTATAAACCGAATATTCCTGGAAGATATCATATACCCTGGTATCCCCCAGTCTCACAGAACTCAGATTGAAACAAACAAAAAAACCCCCACAAACCAAAAACAAACAAACAAACAAACCAAACCTCTATTTCTACCAACTCTTTCTTGTTGAGAGAGGTCTCCTCTTTCAATTTCTTCTAATGTTATCTCTAGTGAAAGAAAAGCTTTGCTGTTCACGCTGTAGGGAAACTCCCTAATCAGATACAAGGAGAGTTTCCACAAGAATTAAGTGTTGCATTCCTCCCTTAATTCTTTTATAACTATTTAAAAATTATAACTTAGCTCTGACATTGTATCTCACATACATGTATATTAGGGGTTGCATGAATAATTTTTTTTCAGCGATTAGTACAAGATTTGTTCCTATAAGGCAGAAGTTAGCAAGGTTTCAAATGTCCAAACTATCATCTCTGATGTAAATTATTCAATCTTAATTCTTTCACTGCCATCATTTAGGTTCTGTGATTCACTTGAAGGTCTTACTGAAACACAAAAACCATCAGAGGAATGATTCTTGCAATTGTATATTATGTATTTAGTTTCAGAAACTGATAAATAATGTCCCAGGAGCCCACAGTCTGATACTGTCAGTTGTTGGTTATCGGTGGACCGCTGTCTACTGTCAGTACAGCTTGATCAGATTAGATTCAGTGTTTCAAGCAGAGGGGGGCAACTTGAGTAATGCCTTCTATTGGAGCAGGGATTGTATTCTACCCTAATCCTATCTCCTTCATTCAATAAATAACTCATCTTTGAATGAAGTCTTAAGCATAGACAAAGAGGTTAGACTCACACAGTGGAAGGCTATGGATGAAAGGACCATTTGCTTAGTTCATTCTACGACAGGGGTACATAATTCAACCCATGAAAGATGTTAATGAAGCATGATTATAAGCAGTTATGTTAATGGAGGTTAAGTTGTATCATAAATCAATCTCTTTGAAAAAATATGTAATATATTAAACAAGCAAGCTGAGATCAGAAGACTGAGTAAAACACAGAAAAAGAACCAGGAGCAAAGTGCATCCTCTATTTAGGTCCAGGTCCCTTGTGCTTAGAACCTCCTAAAATTAGGACAATTTAGATGCCAAAAGGCATGTAGATACAAAAGAAAAGATAAAGCCTCTTATATTTAAGAAGACAAGGACTTTCTCCAGAGCTGACAGAGAATGAGAACCCTGTGGTTGTGCTTCTGAATTAGGACTTTTAACCTAAATGTGAAAGAACAAATTTTGTTTGTTAAAGCCATCCATTTATATTTGTGGTATTGCTGTTTTTATATATGTGGTATTGCTGTTAAAGCAGCACTAGAGAAAGGAGAAATTGTTATGTAGAAAATGAAGTTGATTGTTGTGATTGTTACGTGCCTTTAAGTCAAGTACAACTCATAGTGACATTATGAATAGCTTACTTGAACCCTGCTCTATCCTTTGCCAGACTTATCATCTCTTTACACAGTAGAGCCTATTACTGAAGTAATTGTGTCAATCCATTTTGTGGAAGTTTTGCTCTTCTTTGCTGATTACTAAGCCATGGTTTGCACCTTAGTATAATCGAGATAGTGGCTAAAAACTGCATGTATTGGACAGGTAAGCGAAAGGGCAGTGGTTCAAATCTACCAGCCATGATTAATGAGAAACATGGCCAGTTTTCTACTCTAGCAGTTCAAAGGTTTAGAAACACAATGGAGGGTCTCTATGAACTGGAACAGACTCATGACACTTGAAGTAGGTTTTGTACTGACAAGAAAACAAAAAAAAAACCAACTATTTTTACTTAATATATTGCTGAGGAAACAGCAAAAGTTCTTAACTTTGTTAAACTATCAATTTTGTTAAGTTCAAAATCTAGACTTGTATGTTAATATATGGCTAATAAAATGAGAAGTATATACAATTCACTTCAATTGTGCATTAAACTACTATGGATGCTTTAAGGATTATTAAATTACTATTGACTGAATTAGCTACTTTGTTTATGGAGTATCCATCTGTATATGACAGAAATGATACCATGTGATTATTTTTCATTTGAGTATTTAGTCAGTATTTTCTTTAAATTGAACAAAGTAAGCCATTACCTTGTGGAAAACAGCAAGTAATACTTTTTGCCAGTGATAAAATTTGAGACTTTGAATTCTAGTTATTATTTCGGAATATTTGTGTCAACAATGTTAGTATAAAAGCTCCCTAACATTAAAGATTTTCATTAATATTGGTATAGTATTAAAAATATGATAGTTTTATTATCACATAATATAGTATGTCTATATGTGCAATGCCTTCATGTTGTTGTTGTTGTTATGTGCCTTCGAGTCATTTGAGACTCATAGCGACCCTATGCACAACAGCCCTAAACCCTGATCTATCCTGCGCCAACCGCACTGCCCCTGACACTCCCATCCCATTTACCCCAGTCACCAAATCAATCCATCTCATAGAGGGTCTTCCCCTCCTGCTCTGTCCCTCCACCCTCCCAAGCATGATGTCCCTCTCCAAGGACCCGTCCCTCCTGGCAACA